>NC_091171.1:4295247-4345247 GCF_040958095.1 Procambarus clarkii
CCTCTCAACTATCAATCAACAGGTGTACAGGTTCCTGAGCCTACTGGGCTCTATCATATCTACACTTGAAACTGTGTATGGAGTCAGCCTCCACCACATCACTGCCTAATGCATTCCACCTGTTAACTACTCTGGCACTGAAAAAGTTCTTTCTAACGTCCCTGTGGCTCATTTGGGTACTTAGTCTCCACCTGTGTCCCCTTGTTCGTGTACCACCAGTGTTAAACAGTTTATCTACCCTGTCAATTCCTCTGAGAATTTTGTACGTAGTGATCATGTCTCCCCTTACTCTTGTGCAGGCGATGAGTCACAATAACGTGGCTGAAGTATGTTGACCAAACCACACACTAGAAGTTGAAGGGACGACGTTTCGGTCCGTCCTGGACCATTCTCAAGTCGATTGAGAATGAATCTATAAACAACCAATCATAAAGAACTGAGTCAGTAAACAATACTCACAATCGACTTGAGAATGGTCCAGGACGGACCGAAACGTCGTCGTCCCTTCAACTTCTAGTGTGTGGTCTGGTCAACAATCCCCTTACTCTTCTGTCTTCCAGTGTCGTGAGGTGCATTCCCCGCAGTCTTTCCTCGTAACTCATGCCTCTTAGTGCTGGGACTAGTTTAGTGGCATTCCTCTGAACTTTTTCCAGCTTCGTCTTGTGCTTGACAAGGTACGGGCTCCATGCTGGGGCCGCATACTCCAGGATTGGTCTTACATATGTGGTGTACAAGATTCTGAATGATTCCTTACACAGGTTCCTGAACGCTGTTCTGATGTTAGCCAGCCTCGCATATGCCGCAGATGTTATTCTTCTTATGTGAGCTTCAGGAGACAGGTTTGGTGTGATGTCAATTCCTAGATCTTTCTCTCTATCTGTTTCATGAAGTACTTCATCTCCCATTCGGTATCCTGTGTCTGGCCTCCTGTTTCCACTGCTTAGTTTCATTACTTTGCATTTACTCGGGTTGAACTTCAACAGCCATTTGTTGAACCATTCACTCAATCTGTCTAGGTCATCTTGTAGCCTCCTACTATCATCCTCTGTTTCAATCCTCCTCATAATTTTTGCATCATCGGCAAACATTGAGATAGACGATTCTATACCCTCTGGGAGATCATTTACATCTATCAGAAACAGTATAGGTCCAAGGACTGAACCCTGCGGGAATCCACTGGTGATGCCTCGCCAATCTTAGGCCTCGCCCCTCACAGTGACTCATTGTTTTCTGTTGCTTAGGTATTCCCGTATCTAATGGAGTGCCTTCCCTTTCACTCCTGCCTGTATCTCCAGCTTGTGCACTATTTTCTTGTGTGTTACTGTATCAAAGGCTTCCTGGCAATCCAAAAATATGCAGTCTGCCCACCCCTCTCTTTCTTGTTTGATTTTTGTTGCCTGGTCGTAGAATTCAGTTAATCCTGTGAGGCAGGACTTGCCATCCCTGAACCCATGCAGATGATGTATTACAAAGTTCTTTCGCTCCAGATGTTCCACTAGCTTTTATCGCACAATCTTCACCATCAGTTTGCATGGTATGCAGGTTAGGGACACTGGCCTGTAGATCAGTGCCTCCTGCCTATTCCCCTTCTAGTATATTGGGACTACATTAGCCGTCTTCTAAATTTTTGGCAGTTCACCTGTTACCAGTGATCTGTTATAGACTACGGAGAGTGGCAGGCACAGTGTTTCTGTTCCTTCCTTTAGTATCCATGGTGATATTCCATCCGGGCCTATAGCCTTTGTCACATCCAACTCTAGCAAAAGCTTTATTACATCACCACTGGTAATGCCAAACTCTTCTAGTGGTGACTGGTTAACTATTCCCTCTCTTATCTCTAGAACTTCTCCTTGCTCTAATGTGAAAACCTCCTGGAATTTCTCACTGAGTTCCTCACACATTTCCTTGTTGGTTGAAGAGAATCTGTCTGCCCCTATCCTTAGTTTCATTACCTGTTCCTTCACTATTTTTTTTCTCTAGATGTGATTGTGCAGCAATTTAGGTTGAATCTTTGCCTTGCTTGCTATGTCATTTTCGTATTGTCCTTCTGCCTCTCTTCCCAACCAGACCCTCACCCAGTGTGTGTGTGTGTGTGTGTGTGTGTGTAATTACCTAAGTGTAGTTACAGGATGAGAGCTACGCTCGTGGTGTCCCGTCTTCCCAGCACTCTTTGTCATATAACGCTTTGAAACTACTGACGGTCTTGGCCTCCACCACCTTCTCACTTAACTTGTTCCAACCGTCTACCACTCTATTTGTGTGTGTGTGTGTGTGTGTGTGTGTGTGTGTGTTTGTGTGTGTGTGTGTTTGTGTGTGTGTGTGTGTGTGTGCGCGCGTGCGTGCATGTGCGTGTGTGCGCACGTTCGAGCGAGTATGTTTTTTTTTTGGGGGGGGGGGAACCTGGTGATGAAGTCCACTTTTTGATTCTCCAGTCTGTAGTGAGCAGGTAACCACATATCCAGTCCTTACTCGTTACAAAAAAGCAAAGCTCTCCCCTCCTTCCTTTTCCCTTTCTCCCCTTTTCTCCCCTCCCCAGGCCCGTCATTTGTCTCCTCCTCTTCCCCCCCCCCCCCTGTCGCCCATTTGTCAGGGCCAAGAGGTTGACCTGAGCCTCGTGATATCTTTGGCTCCCAAACTCAGTTTTCCCTCTCCATCCAACTCATTCCCTCTCTTTCCCCTCTCACCGGTCCCTTCCCCATACCAGGCGAGTCAAATGTCCCTACTCCTCTTGGAGGAGACAGTCCTGTCTTGTCCCTACTCCTGTCTTCGAGGAGACAGGCTTGAACATAATTTATCAGTGTGGTAAATATTGCTCGGAGGTGCACTACAATGGCATCTTCTTCCCTTCTAATAGCTGGAGAGAGCTGACTCAATCTTCAGGAATTCATGTAGCCTTCCACGGCAGATCATGGAAGGTGATTGGCGGTAGATAAGGGCCAAGTCCTTATTGGCCCTAGAGGGCCAGACCTCAGGCCTAGTGTTAAATGGTTGGCCATTGCCAAAATAATGGGTGGAGCCCTGGGGCTGTATTAGATGGTGGGAGGAGCAATCCTTTCCACCGATAGGCTGGTAAAACAAAATTTTGGTAGTGTGTGGAATAAGGGCCGCAAGCCCGCATCCAAGGGGCTGAGAGCAGCCATCAACATCTTGGCCTCAGTGCGGTTGTTAAGGTATTGTGCACTTGATTCATGTCCTTTCAGTAGATACCCATTGTGCCTCTAGGGGAATAGAAATAGGGTATATGTTCAAATTGACTTAATTTACATGTTTCATAAAATAAATTGTATCACTTGTCCAGTGGTATTCACTTAACTCCCCTTTGATATATTTCTCTACTTTGTCATTTTTATGTGTTGAATTGGAAACCATCATGTTCTCCTCCATTTAATAGGTATTAAAGTTGCCCTTGGATTTAAATAAGTAAAGTCAATTAATCAAACTAATTCCCAAAATCTATTACTGAAGTTCATATTACCCGAGAGTCCATGATTACTGATTCCTTGCCTTCCTGGGGGACCGGTGATAGACACATTCAGGTATGGTTGGTCGGGAAGGTGGTGCCAGTGTTTAATGGTTTTAATGATTTATTATTATTTTCATAAATTAATAACCTTTGTCCTTGATGTATCTTCCTCATTTAATATTCCTCTTATATTCGTGGCAGTCCAGTGAAGGGGTCATACTGGACTGTAACAGTGTTAAGCTGGGGTATTGAGTGAAGAGAGAGAAAGAGAATTACAACAGGGATAGCGTTCAGAACGATTACTACTGTTCAGGGTTATTACAATGCTATTAAAAACACACAATTGGTCACACAAAACAGATTTTATATGGATAACATATAAACACGTTCTGTATGACGTGTTTACATGCTTAAACACGTTTTATACACGTTCCGCTGTATTAAAAATCCTTCCCATTATTTAATCAAACTTTATAAATATCAAATGGTTTATTACACCATTTGCATACTATTATCTTCACACTTTGGGTGAGCCAGTGGTGGATGGGTCAAGGGTCACAGTCTGTGGGCACCAATACCCAGGGTCACAGTCTGTGGGCACCAATACCCAGGGTCACAGTGTCACAGGGCATCAATCACAGGGATAGAGTGCGTAGAGTGTGGGGAGGGGAAGCACACGTGAGCACGAGCTCTGTGAAAAACAATACATATCTCGGGATATTTCAGTGATACAGGAATTAAACACAGTCAGATAACTCATAAAGTGTATCTCAACTTAATAAACAATATACCATAGTGATTGCCATCCGACTTTTGTGCTTTAAAGGAAATAACAAGTGAATTTTGTGTGGAGTCCACCTCGTGGTGCCAGAACCCACCCCATAGGCCCACGTCCCGTGTGCCCACCGTGTGTGTGTGTGTGTGTGTGTGTGTGTGTGTGTGCTTACTAGCAAATTGGTTTCCAACAAGTGTAATAGGGGAATGTGGATCGAGAAATTAGTAATAAAGAAGTGAATACTATTGCAAGTCGGAAATAAAGCAGAAAATCCCTTATTGTAATACAGGCGAATTAATATATCAGTGTTATAACCCTAGAAACTGGCAAGTGAGGGCCTCCAGCCGCGGCCTGGGACAACAACGTGTCAACTGTACAGCCTCTGGGACCCTCACCCTCGACCGTGCGATAAGTACTGACCATACAGTAGAACAAATAAACATATATCTTACTACAAATATACGGTATACATATAATATTATAAATATATAGATATATACAACAAAACAAGGCAAAATGGGAGTAAATAAACAAATTTGTGGCCACTGTACAACTCCTTAAAGACGACGGCAACGGGAATTGAATGTTATATCTGTAAGACTAGATTCCATTCGGCTTGTACAGGAGTGAGTAACACTACGGCACTGAGAGATGGCCACTTGCTCTGGGTGTGTAAAAATGACCTGCCAGCTTGGAATATCCTAAAAAACCTTCTAGATAACATGACGCATGAGCGGAAAACATCATTCATTGGAAGCCTACCAGCCATCCAGAAGGAGTGGGAAAGGAACAACAATAATTCTAATATACAAGCGGCGGAGGCTATAGTCAGGGATGAAACAGGCTGAAACTCAGGAAGTTGTAAACTCTGACTTAGTAGGCCAGGATGTAGATGACAGTAAACAAGAAAGTGTAACAGACAGCACTGACAGCTCGATAGGTACAGACACTACGACGGTTCCCGATAGAGCAATTCAGAACAGAAGGACAGACTTATGCAAATTTTATGCAAAGGGCATTTGCAGACATAGATATGCTGGTAATAAGAAAGGATTAGAATGCAGTTACCAACATCCCAAAATTTTTTTAAATATGCATAGGAAAGGTGAGTGTCGATTTGGATCAATATGTAGGTTTTTCCATCCTGACATGTGCCAAACCTCACTGGAGGACAGAAAATGCTATGACCTCAGCTGCCCACACTTTCACGTGAAAGGTACGGAACGCTACATAAAGAGTGGCAAGCAGGATAATGAATTTGGAGGAAACTCTATAAATTTTTTATACCAGACCGGAAGAGAATTCAAAAGGAGGAGCATGGAGAGTGTATGGAACTGGATGCCAGATCCACTTGCATTCCAGAATTACAGATACAATTACCCACCGAAAGGGAACTACAACTACGACAGACAACTGCCCTACAACAATCAGTACTGGTCAGAACAAACTCATTATGTCCACGCATAATGGACTTGCCAAAAAAGTCTCCCATTCAAACTATCACTAATAGAGTAACCTCATTCATCTTTGCCAACATACAAGGACTGAAAACAAGAACAAACAACAAAGTACAGTTCATAAATGGCCTCCTCGCGGAGTCAAATGCAGTATTTGGAGCTTTCACAGAAACCCATGCAGGGGAATTGTTGGACAGTGAGATCTGGATTCCAGGATATAACCTATACAAGTGTGATAGGAAAATTAGGTCACATGGAGGAGTGGGTCTGTATATTAGGGAAGACCTTGTATGCTCGGAGCTCCTTAACGTTTCAAATGAGGTGGTAGAGGTACTGGGATTAAAAATAGAGAAAATAAATTTAGTGATTATTCTAATATACAAACCGCCAGATGCAACGGCTGAGGAATTCACAGAACAGATAAACAAAATAGAGAATAGCCTTGATAATTTGGAGAACCCGATACCTGATATTATCTTCCTAGGTGACTTCAACTTGCCTAGTCTCAGGTGGAAAATAGCAAACAATAATATTATACCAGGAAATCTATCAGGACCTAACCAACCACAGATTAGAGAACTACTTAGATTCTGTGACAAATTTTCACTCAATCAGCAGATATCGGAGCCAACGAAAAGTGAAAATATTCTAGATCTGGTCTTTACGAACAATGAAGACATTATCAGAGACATTACGATATCAGATACCACATACTCAGATCACAAGCTCATTGAAGTGCAAACGACCATCAATACTCGGAATAGACCTAAAACGTTGATAAAGCGAGAGGGGCTATTCAGTAAATTCAATTTTAATAATAAAAGGATAGACTGGGAGATAATAAACAGGGAACTTACAAACATTCCATGGGAAACTGTTCTAAGTAATACAAGTCTTACAGAAGGAATAGAAAAACTGACTTCGGAAGCGTATCAAGTCTGTCTGAAACATGTTCCTTTGAGGAAAGCCAGAAAGAGATCCAACGTAGAAAGAGAACGCAGACGACACTATAAACGCAGGAAAAAAATAACGGAACTGCTTATGCAGACACGAATTTCCCGTCAAAGAAGGAATAATTTAAATAGGGAGATTGAAGAAATCGAGCGGAAATTGAAACACTCATATGAAACTGAAGAAAAGCAGTTAGAACAGAAAGCAATTCAGGAAATAAAGAAAAATCCAAAATATTTCTTCACATATGCGAAATCAAAAGCAAAAACCACTGCCAGTATTGGACCTATTCGTACAAGTGAAGGTTCATACACGGAGGATCACAAATTAGAGAAATCCTAAAAAAGCAGTATGAGGACATGTTTAGCACTCCAATAAACAACATGAAAGTGGAAGATCCAGACAATTTCTTTATGCGGGATATTCAAACCCCTGTAAATATAACTGATATAATCACGAGCCCACTAAATTTTGAAAGAGAAATTGAAAACATGCCCATGCACTCTGCCCCAGGTCCAGACTCATGGAATTCAATATTTATAAAGAAATGCAAAGTGCCGGTAGCACAGGCACTCAGTATAGTGTGGAGGAAGAGCTTGGACACGGGGTAAATACCAGATGCACTTAAAGTAGCAGACATAGCCCCTCTACATAAGGGAGAGAGCAAAGCATTGGCAAAGAATTATAGACCAGTTGCACTAACATCGCACATCATAAAAGTATTTGAGAGAGTGATTAGGAGTCAGGTCACAAATTTCATGGAGACCAATGACCTTCACAACCCAGAGCACTACGACAAAGTCACTGAGGCATTAGAAGAAAAACAGAATGCTGATGTGATATACACGGACTTCGCAAAGGCTTTCGATAAATGTGACCATGGCGTGATAGCACACAAAATGAAGTCAATGGGAATAACCGGTAAAGTAGGACGCTGGATACTCAGTTTTCTGTCAAACAGGACTCAGCGAGTAACTGTCAACCATATAAAATCTAGTCCAAGTGCAGTTAAAAGCTCTGTACCTCAGGGTACAGTCCTTGCACCGCTGCTTTTCCTTATTCTCATATCAGATATAGACAAAAATACAAGTCACAGCTTCGTATCATCCTTTGCAGATGACACAAAAATCAGTATGAAAATTATCTCGGCTGAAGACATTGAAAAACTTCAAGCTGATATTAATAAAGTTTTCGACTGGGCATCAAAAAATAACATGATGTTTAACAGTGATAAATTCCAGGTACTCAGGTACGGTAAAAATGAGGACCTTAAACATAATACAGAGTACAAAACACAATCAAATGTACCCATAGTAGGAAAACAGCATGTAAAGGATTTGGGAATAATAATGTCTGACGACCTAACGTTTAAGGAGCATAACCAAGCAAATATTGCGACAGCCAGAAAAATGATATGATGGATTACGAGAACTTTCAAATCCAGAGATCCCATCACAATGGTTGTACTCTTCAAGGCACTTGTGTTGTCCCGACTTGAGTACTGCTCAGTACTCACTTCCTCCTTCAGAGCAGGAGAGATTGCTGAAACAGAGGGAATACAGAGAACATATACGGCACGCATAGACGCAATAAAGCACCTAAATTATTGGAATCGTCTCAAAGCCCTCCAAATGTACTCACTAGAAAGAAGACGAGAGAGATATCAAATAATATACACCTGGAAGATACTGGAGGGCCAAGTACCAAATCTACACAGTAAAATAACAACATACTGGAGTGAACGATATGGAAGAAAATGCAGAATAGAACCAGTGAAGAGCAGAGGTGCCATAGGCACAATCAGAGAACACTGTATAAACATCAGAGGTCCGCGGTTGTTCAACGTCCTCCCAGCAAGCATAAGAAATATTGCCGGAACAACCGTGGACATTTTCAAGGGGAAACTAGATTTATTCCTCCAAGGAGTGTCGGACCAACGGGGCTGTGGTGGGTATGTGGGCCTGCGGGCCGCTCCAAGCAACAGCCTGGTGGACCAAACTCTCACAAGTCAAGCCTGGCCTCGGGCCGGGCTTGGGGAGTAGAACAACTCCCAGAACCCCATCAACCAGGGTCACAGTCTGTGAGCACCAATACCCAGGGTCACAGTCCTCGTGGGCATCAATACCCAGGTTCACAGTCTGTGGGCACCAATACCCATGGGGAGACCACAAAGATCAGGATACCCACTTGTCTGGTAAAATCTACATACCTAATGCCAGGAGGTAACTGTCAGATATATGTTAAATTGGACTGTCTAACTTACAGTCCGGTACAGAACTCCGCTGTAGTTAAAATACATAATTAGTTGACAAATCTGTACTTCCGAAAACCATTTAACTCTGCATAAACTTTTCGTGATAGGTCTATGCTTAGCATAATTAAAATTTGAAGTACAATTATCAGCTTATACGAAATTAAGTTGTATTACATAGATTGTTCAATTAAATATGTCCTAAGTATATGACTACGCTGAGGTTTACCTCAGCATAATCTTAGGTAGAGTAGCTACAGGTAAACTGTAGCTAAGATTCCTGAGACCAGTCACTGGTAAACTCCACAGAGTGAGCCTTGAACTACAACCTGTAGACTGAGATTTCTGTTTATCTCGGCCGATTTACGGTTTAAATTGGCCAAGTATTCTGCAAGAGTTTACATTGCTTTGCATCACCTGTTGCACTACATCATCTCTATCCCTCTTGCATAGTTGCACAGAGACAGGTCTGGGACGCCGGCTAAGCTACTACACACACTTATACTCTCAGAACTTAATCACATCAAGAACCGGTTTGGCCGTCTCGTCCGTGCTATACATTAAAGCCATTACTGAATATTCATGGATAATAAATCAGCAGTGCTCCTTGATATCACACGAGTACCGGCCCGGCTCAGTTAAAGCAGAGGCCTTCAAGGCGTTCTCAGTCTTGCTTTTTTGTCTAAGACTTTAATTTGAAGTCAGACTTGGTTGTGTTATGTTTGACATCGAGCGAGAGGAGTGTGTGGGTATTGGAGTGTGGCAAGATTTGCTGTTAATTATGGCTTGAGGCCAATGATTGGCTGGGAGTAATGGCCGGGAGTTGTGTGATTGGATGTGGACTGTGGCGGGAAAGGATGGGATTGGTTGCACATTATGGCGGGAAAGGATAAGATTGGTTGCTCATTATGGCGGGAAGTAACGAAACAATTTGTGTTATTTTATTAATTGCAAAAGATGTGACGAAATAACACTACATGATCTGATTTACAGCAATGGTATCGATGAGTACAATTGAAAAAGATTGTTTTGTTTACAAGCTCTGGAAGCAATGCTTCTAGGATCATGTGACCAGCGTGCTGTCCGCTCGGCCGGCCGGCCCCTAGAGAGTGGGGATTAATATACTTGGTTATGACTTACAGTTGGCAGTAATATGGACATAAGTCAGTAAGGAAGAGTGTAGAGAAATACGTTATATACATACGTGTACATATATGAGGCAGCTCAAGCTATTATATGTTTGTATATTCAAGTGGATATATGAACCTGCGGGGCGATGTCCACAACAGACTTTGTGAACTAGTGAATACGTGACTAGCCTAGCCCCAGTCTGGGCTTGGAGAGAACTCTCGAAATTAACTACAGGTACAGCAAGGATTGACACTATCTGGGTTGCCACAAGGCATTTGATCCAGTTCAACACACACGCGGCTAGACAAACATGTGACCCAAGTTGGGATCACCGACACTGCGCATAGTTGGGTCAGACAATCTTTGGGTCTTACACTAGAAGGATTAGGGTGAAGACCAGAAGTGTCAGCCACACCTGTCAGTGGTCTTGGCACTCTGCTACACCTGTCAGTGGTCTCGGCACTCTGCCACACCTGTCAGTGATCTAAATCACCGATGTCCCAACAGCCCGATTTCTGATCAGGCCTCGTGGTTGGTGTTCCGTTTAACCAGGCTGTTGGACGCGGCTGCTCGCATACTGACGTATGAGACACAGTCCGGTTGATGAGATATCCTCTGATGTATCTGGAGTTCTCCCTCAGCGTACCTGTTGCACCTCTGCTTTTCAAAGAGGCTGTTATGCACTTCCTGCCATGCCTCCTTACTGACAAGTTACAGTACACACGAGGGAGGTTAATATCAAGAGTAGCGATGATCACAATAAACTTTACCGAGTCAGAAATGGCAACTATTTCACGCCAGACTGAAGTTAGTGCAAATTTGAGATTGAACAAGAAGTACTATTGAACAATGGGAAATGTATATGTTTATCACTCAAAATGTTCCGTAATATCTTTATTGTTTGCGATATATATATATTGAAGGTAAGAATGGAAGTAATTGCAGAGGGCCTATTGGCCCATATTTCTTGATGCATCTATATTGGAGCGGAGTCTTAAAGTGGGTAGAATATAGTTGTGCATTAATTGGCTGTTGATTGCTGGTGTTGACGTCTTGATGTGTAGTGCCTCGCAGATGTCAAGCCGCCTGCTATCGCTGTATCTATCGATGATTTCTGTGTTGTATATATATATACAATACAATATATATATATATATATTATATATATATTATATATATATATTGTGACGATAATCTCTTTCAAGAGAGATTGAGCCTGCTCTTCCCTATATCATTTACGTCATTCTACAAGTACAAGATACTATATTGAAGATACGTCCACCAGTATCACAAAACGTTTTGCCCAGGAAGCAAAGCGTACCTTGCACCACCAGACACGCCGGCTCTCCACCCGTCGTCAACGAGCAAACTACCCATTCTCCGTCTGCCTGCTCCTGATTGGCTGGTGTATCGCCGACAGCACCCTGCACCTGCACTCACGCCCTCTACCTGAGTCGACATCTGGGCCAGCTCACGCCGTCCTCCTCAGAATATATTTGTGCTCTTAGAAGTTGACATCTCTCTCTGGTAGACTAAGCCCTGGCTGTCGTGTACTAAGGGAGGTGACAGCTCTAGCCAATATTCTCAGCACCTGATTATTATTATTATTGTCTTGTACATTATTTTGTTTTAGAGTAAATTTCACATCTATTAATTATTCATGTTGTTTTGTATGTTGACTTGTTTTGAATTTTACATAAGCCAAGGGATTGTATTTGTTCATATCTTGTTTTCTAAAGTAATTAAAATTTCATTGTTTATATTTTGTGTTTTGTGTGTCTTCCCATTACCTTACCACAGACAAACAGGCAAGCAGTCTCTTTTTTTTTTCTGTAAGTGTGACAAGGCATTGCCACCTGCCATTGGAGGACTGCCGAACATCAACACTCCAACACTTTACCGTCACAATATATATATATATATATATATATATATATATATATATATATATATATATATATATATATATATGTCGTACCTAGTAGCCAGAACGCACTTCTCAGCCTAATATGCATGGCCTGATTTGCCTAATAAGCCAAGTTTTCATGAATTAATGTTTTTTCGACTACCTAACCTACCTAACCTAACCTAACCTAACTTTTTCTGCTACCTAACCGAACCTAACCTATAAAGATAGGTTAGGTTAGGTTAGGTAGGGTTGGTTAGGTTCGGTCATATATCTACGTTAATTTTAACTCCAATAAAAAAAAATTGACCTCATACATAATGAAATGGGTAGCTTTATCATTTCATAAGAAAAAAATTAGAGAAAATATATTAATTCAGGAAAAATTGGCTTATTAGGCAAATCAGGCCTTGTATAGTAGGCTGAGAAGTGCGTTCTGGCTACTAGGTACAACATATAAATATATATATATATATATATATATATATATATATATATATATATATATATATATATATATATATATATATATATAATATATTTATATATATATATATATATATATATATATATATATATATATATATATATATATATATATATATATATATATGGGATATGAGGACAAGGAGCTGGGATATGAGACAAGGATATATATATATATATATATATATATATATATATATATATATATATATATATATATATATATATATATATATATACTAGTATATTTTGGTAGCAGTCTTTCCTGTAGACATATATTATTAAATATGACCGATTTAATATGACCTGGTCATATTTAATAATATATATATATATATATACATATATAAGAACACGTTGTACTGAACGGTTTGATAATAGCTTGAGCTACCCCACGGGATGGGTATGGGGAGCATAATAAAGAAAGAAATTGATGAAATTGAATTACCTCATCCCTTTGTGTGTGTGTATACCTCAATAAACTTATTTCAATTTCAATCTCAATTCAATTGAACAACAGGAAATGTAGGAGAGACGATCCAAGTGTCTATATATATATTTTATAAATTTTGAGATATATACAAGAGTTGTTACATTCTTGTACAGCCACCAGCACGCGTAGCCTTTTGGGCAGGTCCTTAATCCTATGTTCCCTGGGATACGACTCCGCCAAATCGTTTAACAACCAGGTACCCATTTTACTGTTGAGTAAACAGAGGCTAAGGATTGGCGTACAGTCAAACCTCCCCGGCCAGGATACGAACCCATGTCGAAGCGCTCGCGAAACGCAAGGCGAGTGTGTCACCACTACACCACGGGGACTGCAATCTGCTATATAACCACCAGCGTGGCACCAGACGCTCTGGAGATATCACCATATAGATAGCATTCAAGAAATTTGGGAAAGACACCTTATGCATTCTGATCTCTATATACACGAGGCATTTCTGGAGTACGTAGCCCTGGCGTGGAACCCCGGCCTAAAGAAACCAACATTAGGAAATTTCCAAAAGATAATTTTATAATCCATTTTATCAGGCTGCAAAAAAAGTCTGATAAAAGCATCAGGCTTTTATTAGGACCGTGAAGATTAAATTGCGGAAAACCGGACCTCACCACACTGTTAAGGAGCCGGAGGAGAGGAGACATGTTTACGACGTACAACATTATAAATGCTTAACATAAAGCTAATGAGAAAATATAAATAGAGTGAGAGGTCAGACAGAAGAATAAGACAGTGAATGCGTTCACAGTGAATCATGACAAGAGACAGGAGGATGCTGAGGTAAGGAGAATTATGAGGAGAAACCACTAAGCCAGTACGATTATTCAGTTCTTGGGAGAAATATGAGGACAAGGAGCTGGGATATGTGGACAAGGAGTTGGGATATGTGGACAAGGAGCTGGGATATGTGGACAAGGAGCTGGGATATAAGGACAAGGAGCTGGGATATGTGGACAAGGAGCTGGGATATGTGGACAAGGAGCTGGGATATAAGGACAAGGAGCTGGGATATGTGGACAAGGAGCTGGGATATGTGGACAAGGAGCTGGGATATAAGGACAAGGAGCTGGGATATGTGGACAAGGAGCTGGGATATGTGGACAAGGAGCTGGGATATAAGGACAAGGAGCTGGGATATGTGGACAAGGAGCTGGGATATAAGGACAAGGAGCTGGGATATGTGGACAAGGAGCTCGGATATGTGGACAAGGAGCTGGGATATAAGGACAAGGAGCTGGGATATGTGGACAAGGAGCTGGGATATGTGGACAAGGAGCTGGGATATAAGGACAAGGAGCTGGGATATGTGGACAAGGAGCTGGGATATGTGGACAAGGAGCTGGGATATGTGGACAAGGAGCTGGGATATTTGGACAAGGAGCTGGGATATAAGGACAAGGAGCTGGGATATGTGGACAAGGAGCTGGGATATGTGGACAAGGAGCTGGGATATGAGGACAAGGAGCTGGGATATGTGGACAAGGAGCTGGGATATAAGGACAAGGAGCTGGGATATGTGGACAAGGAGCTGGGATATGTGGACAAGGAGCTGGGATATGTGGACAAGGAGCTGGGATATGTGGACAAGGAGCTGGGATATGAGGACAAGGAGCTGGGATATGTGGACAAGAAGCTGGGATATGTGGACAAGGAGCTGGGATATGAAGACAAGGAGCTGGGATATGTGGACAAGGAGCTGGGATATAAGGACAAGGAGCTGGGATATGTGGACAAGGAGCTGGGATATGAGGACAAGGAGCTGGGATATGAGGACAAGGAGCTGGGATATGAGGACAAGGAGCTGGGATATGAGGACAAGGAGCTGGGATATAAGGACAAGGAGCTGGGATATAAGGACAAGGAGCTGAGATATGTGGACAAGGAGCTGGGATATGAGGACAAGGAGCTGGGATATGAAGACAAGGAGCTGGGATATAAGGACAAGGAGCTGAGATATGTGGACAAGGAGCTGGGATATGAGGACAAGGAGCTGGGATATGAAGACAAGGAGCTGGGATATGAGGACAAGGAGCTGGGATATGAAGACAAGGAGCTGGGATATAAGGACAAGGAGCTGGGATATAAGTACAAGGAGCTGAGATATGTGGACAAGGAGCTGGGATATGATGACAAGGAGCTGGGATATAAGGACAAGGAGCTGGGATATGAAGAGAAGGAGCTGGGATATGAGGACAAGGAGCTGGGATATGAAGACAAGGAGCTGGGATATGAAGACAAGGAGCTGGGATATAAGGACAAGGAGCTGGGATATGAAGACAAGGAGCTGGGATATAAGGACAAGGAGCTGGGATATAAGGACAAGGAGCTGAGATATGTGGACAAGGAGCTGGGATATGAGGACAAGGAGCTGGGATATGAAGACAAGGAGCTGGGATATAAGGACAAGGAGCTGGGATATAAGGACAAGAAGCTGGGATATAAGTACAAGGAGCTGAGATATGTGGACAAGGAGCTGGGATATGAGGACAAGGAGCTGGAATATAAGGACAAGGAGCTGGGATATGAAGACAAGGAGCTGGGATATGAGGACAAGGAGCTGGGATATGAAGACAAGGAGCTGGGATATGAAGACAAGGAGCTGGGATATAAGGACAAGGAGCTGGGATATAAGTACAAGGAGCTGAGATATGTGGACAAGGAGCTGGGATATGAGGACAAGGAGCTGGGATATAAGGACAAGGAGCTGGGATATGAAGACAAGGAGCTGGAATATGAGGACAAGGAGCTGGGATATGAAGACAAGGAGCTGGGATATGAGGACAAGGAGCTGGGATATGAGGACAAGGAGCTGGGATATGAGGACAAGGAGCTGGGATATGAGGACAAGGAGCTGGGATATGAGGACAAGGAGCTGAGATATGTGGACAAGGAGCTGGGATATGAGCACAAGGAGCTGGGATATGAGCACAAGGAGCTGGGATATGAGGACAAGGAGCTGGGATATGAGGACAAGGAGCAGGGATATGAGGACAAGGAGCTGGGATATGAGGACAAGGAGCTGGGATATGAGGACAAGGAGCTGGGATATGAGGACAAGGAGCTGGGATATGAGGACAAGGAGCTGGGATATGAGGACATAGTGAAAGAATAGTGCCCAACCACACAAACAAACCATGGGGAATCGAACGCCGACCTGCAAGAGCCACAACATGTAACAGGAAGCGGGGCCCAGGAACTTACGTTCGAGCCTGAAAGTACATTTTGTAAAAAATACACAGCCTTGATCTCTGGTTTTGTCCTCAGCCACTTGGGCTGGACGGTAGAGCGAGGGTCTCGCTTCATGCAGGTCGGCGTTCAATCCCCGACCGTCCAAGTGGTTGGGCACCATTCCCTGATAGTTCCCTTCCCTTCCGGGTTTGTCATGCCGTAAGCGAACAAATTATACTTCTGATGAACCAGGCTAAAAATTAAGAATAATTTCGTTTATATTGGAATTAATTTCCCAGTGGGTCAAACAGGCCAAAGTGGCGATGGTTCAACATTATTGATCTCGAATCATCGTCGTTTAGGCCAACATGTGGCCATTGTTGGCCCAACATGTGGCCATTGTTGGCCCAACATGTGGCCACTGTCGGCCCAACATGTGGCCACTGTCGGCCCAACATGTAGCCACTGTCGGCCCACCATGTGGCCACTGTCGGCCCACCATGTGGCCAAAGGGTTGTCTATTACACACGGCGTCAAAATTAAGGAATCGCACACCTTGTAAAGCCAAGTCATATAACGCTGATGACTTACCAAGAACTGAGGCATCATCCGAGTTCAGTCTGCGGCCATGGCCATTACTGCGGTGGTCCGAGACCACTAATAATCAATATATAAACAATGTGAGGTTGTGGAGACAGCGTGAGAAAGTTCAGCGACAACCACCTTACCTCTTATAAGAGACGACGACGTTTTAGTCCGTCTCGGACCATGATCCAGCGGTACAATACTTCACAAGTCGTGCTATGAATTAACACTTTCAGCCACGGTATTGTGATCCATCGCTTCCCTTATCTTACCTTGCGATGGTTCCGGGGATCAACGTCTCTGTGGCCCGGTCTCTGACCAGACGCGAATTGCGTCAATGCTTTCTTGAAGCCGCATCTTCATCCTTTAAATGTTGCAGGATAAGATCGCCAATCATCTCCCTCTGTAGGATGCAACTTTATTTTTATCATCCTAAAACCAAGCCTAATGAATCTTTGCAATGACGTTGCAGACGCAACATTGCTACTACAGAGGCTGAAACCACTGTTGAAGATACACAAGGTTACCACTGGACTTTGTTTACAAATGTTACCACTGGACTTTGTTTACAAAGGTTACCACTGGACTTTGTTTACAAATGTTACCAATGGACTTTGTTTACAAAGTTTACCACTGACTTTGTTTACAAAGTTTACCACTGGACTTTGTTTGCAAAATTTATCACTGGACTTTGTTTACAAAGGTTACCACTGGACTTTGTTTACAAAGGTTACCACTGGACTTTGTTTACAAAGGTTTACCACCACTTTGTTTACAAATGTTACCACTGCACATTGTTTACAAAAGTTACCACTGGACTTTGTTTACAATGGTTACCGCTGGACTTTGTTTACAAAGTTACCACTGGACTTTGTTTACAAAGGTTACCACTGGACTTTGTCTACAAAAGACAGTGGTAAGGGACTGTGGGCCGTCGCTCGTACAGAAGTCTTACCCAAAATAAGACTTAGTGTCAACGAGGCTCAGGGAAAGCCTTATTAAACCTTATGGTTCCACTCTATTGTGTTAAAAGATGTTAAGGTTTTAAAGTCAGTAACATTGTGTAAAGTTTATATTTTGTTATATATTTTGGGAGTATTGTAGCTGAAATGATCTTTAGAAATAAAATGATGTAGGTCACACACACATTTTCAGTTAAATGAAATTATTTCAGAAGCAACACTGAAATAATCAACAGGTACAACAACAACAGAAGACTCGACATCAGCGAGGCACTACACATCAAAAAGTCACGACCAGCAATCAACAACCAGTTAACACATTATTACATTCTACCCACTTCAAGACCCCGAATCAACACAGAGACAGTAGAAGCAAGAACATAGGCATTTAATGGCCTATTAATATCCATTAAGCCATTCATCCACTTATTCATCTCAATCATGTCCTGATCCCACCTCCTCAGGCGAATATAAGCCTTGGCAAAGCATGGAAAATATGCGGGCTCTGGATTTTTTGTCCTGCATAGCTGAATCTAAAACAACAACAACAACATGTAAAATTAGTCTTTGAAAATGTAAGGAGTATCTTGCGAAACGCATCCCTAGGAGTCAGACCATAATATATTGTGAAAAAGAACTTTGGAGAGTTAATTTTTCAACTTGCCTCGACAGTGAAGAAAAAGATTAGAAATATACATACATATATAGACATCGCCTTATGTATACAAGTATGCATACATATTTAATTTAGCTCTCGTTACCAGTGAAGAATTAAATTGATCTGACGATCTGAGAATTGGTCAAATTTGTCTTTTTGCATCAACTTAAAAACACAACGTGAGGAAACGATCATTATTGAAGTATGGACTAATATTTGTGAAAGATTATGTAGTATGGGGGAGAGGAGGGGGGGGGGGGGGAGGGGAGCTGTATGTATCTATTAAGAGTTACCTCTTGAGTAGATATATCTACTGTCAGACCCGGCTGGTAAATCTTGCCCGACACGCGAACATAAATACCTGTCAACTTTTGTTCAGGACCCAGCTTTATGTATTGAGTTTATTGACACACTGCTCTATCATTGACACACTGCTCTATCATTGACACACTGCTCTATGATTGACACACTGCTCTATGATTGACACACTGCTCTATGACACACTGCTCTATCATTGACACACTGCTCTATCATTGACACACTACTCTATCATTGACACACTGCTCTATCATTGACACACTGCTCTATCATTGACACACTGCTCTACCATTGACACACTGCTCTACCATTGACACACTGCTCTACCATTGACACACTGCTCTACCATTGACACACTGCTCTATCATTGACACACTGCTCTATCATTGACACACTGCTCTATCATTGACACACTGCTCTATCATTGACACACTGCTCTATCATTGACACACTGCTCTACCATTGACACACTGCTCTACCATTGACACACTGCTCTACCATTGACACACTGCTCTACAATTAACACACTGCTCTACCATTGACACACTGCTCTATCATTGACACACTGCTCTATCATTGACACACTGCTCTATCATTGACACACTGCTCTACCATTGACACACTGCTCTACCATTGACACACTGCTCTACCATTGACACACTGCTCTATCATTGACACACTGCTCTATCATTGACACACTGCTCTATCATTGACACACTGCTCTACCATTGACACACTGCTCTACCATTGACACACTGCTCTACCATTGACACACTGCTCTATCATTGACACACTGCTCTATCATTGACACACTGCTCTATCATTGACACACTGCTCTATCATTGACACACTGCTCTATCATTGACACACTGCTCTATCATTGGCGGACATTGAAAACTTGTGGAATGGGTATCGATCCTGTCCTTCTCATATCAAGATGCCACTGTGAAACGGACCCCGGATAGTTTGAGAAGGGGGCGGGGTGAGTGGTTCCTCCACCCACCAAGTTTGTCATGAGGCCCAGTTTCCACTTTCTGGATGATAACGCGAAAGGTTGGCGCTGGTTCGAGGCTCTCTAGCACACGAGACCCAGCGAGGAACCCGCGGGCCTCTCTCTGCCTGGCGCTGACGACGCAGGAAAAATACTCCCCCGTTATGGCTTGTGTTTTTAATTTGATTAACTTTATAACTTTTTCCCTCTTTAAAAGTCTTAGATCTTTTATTTATTGATCTCGAACGCTCTTAAAGATGAGAGAGCTTTTGTTAGTGTTTGGGGTTGGGGGGTTGGGGGAGCTCTCAAGTGTTTATTGAGAGGAACAAATTGGTCGGGGTTGTTGCTCTGCGGGGAGGGGGGACTGGACAGTGATGTGCGTGTGTGTGTGTGTGTGTGTGTGTGTGCGTGTGTGTGTGTGTGTGTGTGTGTGTGTGTGTGTGTGTGCGTGTGCGTGTGTGTGTGTGTGTGTTGTGTGTGTGTGTGTGTGTGTGTTGTGTGTGTGTGTGTGTGTGTGTGTGTGTGTGTGTGTGTGTGTGTGTGCGTGTGTGTGTGTGTGTGTGTGTGTGTGTGTGTGTGTGTGTGTGTGTACGTGTACGGGCTGTAGGGGAGGTGAGAGGCTCAGTACATAATTGAATGAGCGTTAGTACTGTAGTGGCTATATTTGATAGTTCATATTCTATTGATGTTACACACACACACACACACACACACACACACACACACACACACACACACACACACACACACACACAACACACACACACACACACAACACACACACACACACGCACAGGAGTGTAGGGGTCTGGTAGCTCAGCGGACAGCGCGCAGGGCTCGTAATTCTGTAGCCCGGGTTCGATTCCCGGGCTACAGAATTGTAGCCCGGGAATGTGCTACGCGCAAGCACAACTAGGTGAATACACACACACACACACACACACACAACACACACACACACACACACACAACACACACACACACACACGCACACGCACACACACACACACACACACACACACACACACACACACACGTTTTTAGTAAAGGTATATCCTGCTTAACAAACTTGCTGGAGTTCTATAACATGATGACAGAAAAACAAACGAGACACACACACACAAAAGGATGGACAGACTGCATATTCCTTGACTAACAGAAATCATTTGATAAGGTCACCCACGAAAGACTCCACATCAAACTAGATAACCAGGCATCGGGGAGTTCTAAGGTGAGTTTGAGAATATCTCACAGGAGGGAACTAGAGGGTTACAGTGAGAGCAGAGACATCAGAGTGAAGAAAAGTTACAAGTGGAGTACCACAAGGATCGGTTCTAGGGCCCATCCTGTTTCTAATATGGCAACGACCTGATGGAAGGAATTGGCTCCTTCATATCAATATTTGCATATGCAAAACTGACGAGAAGAGTTAGGACAGAGGCATTGTGAGGTATTGCAAACAGATTTTGAAACAAGCACAAATTAGCAGAGTAACAACAGCTGCATATGACATACTGGTCAACACCTTTGTATCCTTTAGCAGGTGAGACCCACATTTGAATTTTCCCCTGCATGGAACTCTTACCTGATAAAGGAGAAGGAAAACTAGAAAAGGTCCAAAGATATGTAACAAGACTCGTTCCGGAGCTGAAGGCATTAAGCTATGTGGAGAGACTGAGAGAACTGGACCTTACCACACTGGAGGAAAGGAGAGATAGGGGGTATATGAAAACATTTAAGATTCTATGGGAAATTGATAAGATAGACAAAGCAGCATTGTTCAAAACTAGGAACAGCGAACGAGGAGTCATACATTGAAACTCCAGACGCTGGCATCCAGACATGTAATTTAGACATCCCAAATTACGTCTATACATCCCAAAACGGCTGGCGATTGGGCCTCATGACTTTTCAAAAAAATTTCCTTGCTGTGTCTAAAGCAACCCGTTCTCGCAAATTTAATAAGTCAATATTGACTTATTATATATGTGCATAGGTGACATACTTAACATAATAGATACCCTTAAAAAGATTCATAGAAAACACCGACCTTACCTAACCTATTTAGTATCTTAAGATAAGCATCTTATTGCTTCGTAATTACAATTATTACCTAACCTATAATAGGTATAGGTTAAGTAATAATTGTAATTACGAAGCAATAAGATGCTTATCTTAAGATACTAACAAGGTTAGGTAAGGTTGGTGTTTTCTATGAATCTTTTTAAGGGTATCTATTATGTTTAGTATATCACCTATGCACGAAGTTAATAAGTCAATATTGACTTTACGAATTTGCGAGAACGGGTTGGTCTAAAGTATGATTACACCTTTTTGTTGTAAACTTTTCCCAACATCAGTGCATAATGTTTTATGTAAAAAGATTTATTTGTATGCAGAGTCTACCAGTTTCACGAGGCTCGTCAGGTCAGCTGCTGACCTTACAGTGGGGTCAGTAATAGGTGATGGGGTCAGCCTGGGAATATGGGTGATGGGGTCAGCCCATGTGTCTGGCTTCTTGAGCCTTGGGCAGCCAGAGAGACATTTCCTCTTGTAGATATTATTGTCAAGGTGACCTTGCCGAGGTCACCCAAGGCTGCCACCCACAACAGCCGCCTATCTCCCGAATACCTCCTGAACTGCTTGGTGAACAGTCCCATCAGGTGAAAGGAAACGTATACCTCCGTGTCTGTCCTGCCAGAGAATTGAACCCCGGGATCTATTAGGGTGTGTGGCCAGCCCGAAGACCACTACACACATTCAGTCACGCTTGGACCTCACACAGCCCCCCCCCCCCCCTCACCCCCCTCCCACTCCCTTAGTCATCTATGTATCAACACAGTTACTACACGGTCCTCCCCCACCTCAACTTCCGGGTGGTGGGCTAATCTTTTGCCTCCCCCTCCCCCCCTCCCCCCTCAACTATCAACCAACCACACCCCCCTCTGTTCTCCCCCCCCCCATCCCTCTCATCACCATGCCTGAGTGTTGTCACTCTCAGCCTCAGATGGCAACATGTTGATGCAAACTATTGATACTTTTTTTTCAGTGGGGGTCACTATTAGAGGTGGGTGTGGGGGCATTAGTAAGAGTGGTGTGATATTCTCTCTCTCTCTCTCTCTCTCTCTCTCTCTCTCTCTCTCTCTCTCTCTCTCTCTCTCTCTCTCTCTCTCTCTCTCTCTCTCTCTCATATTCTAGTTCTTTTGTATTATGATTCCTGCCCCCCTCATATCCACTTCGCTTTTCTTACACTCATCATTCTTCATCTTTTGTTCTACCTCCTATCTTTTATGTCCCTCCCCCCCCCCAACCCCCTCCACAGCTCAATCAGCCCACTAAGCTCACATTGTGCTCACCCCTCCCCTCTCTCTACACCCTTCCAGACCCCTCCCCTCTCTCTACACCCTTCCAGACCCCTCCTCTCTCTCTCTACACCCTTCCAGACCCCTCCCCTCTCTCTACACCCTTCCAGACCCTTCCCCTCTCTCTGTACACCCTTCCAGACCCCTCCCCTCTCTCTCTACACCCTTCCAGACCCCTCCCCTCTCTCTACACCCTTCCAGACCCCTCCCCTCTCTCTACACCCTTCCAGACCCCTCCTCTCTCTCTACACCCTTCCAGACCCCTCCCCCTCTCTCTACACCCTTCCAGACCCTTCCCCTCTCTCTCTACACCCTTCCAGACCCCTCCCCTCTCTCTCTACACCCTTCCAGACCCCTCCCTCTCTCTACACCCTTCCAGACCCCCTCCCTCTCTACACCCTTCCAGACCCCTCCCTCTCTCTCTACACCCTTCCAGACCCCTCCCTCTCTCTCTACACCCTTCCAGACCCCTCCCTCTCTCTCTACACCCTTCCAGACCCCTCCCTCTCTCTCTACATCCTTCCAGACCCCTCCCTCTCTCTCTACACCGTTCCAGACCCCTCCCCCTCTCTCTCTACACCCTTCCAGACCCCTCCCTCTCTCTCTACACCCTTCCAGACCCCTCCCCCTCTCTCTACACCGTTCCAGACCCCTCCCTCTCTCTCTACACCCTTCCAGACCCCTCCCTCTCTCTCTACACCCTTCCAGACCCCTCCCCCTCTCTCTCTACACCCTTCCAGACCCCTCCCTCTCTCTCTACACCCTTCCAGACCCCTCCCCCTCTCTCTACACCGTTCCAGACCCCTCCCTCTCTCTCTACATCCTTCCAGACCCCTCCCCCTCTCTCTCTACACCCTTCCAGACCCCTCCCCCTCTCTCTACTTGTCTTGGGGTTTTCAACTATTCATCCACAGTACAGTCATCATCATCAAGTATGATCATCATATTCATCACTATAATCACAATTAACCTAATAATTATCATGATCAATCCTGTAATCATAATATCATGATCAATTTGAGTCATTATCACCACCACTTTCATGATTAATGCAACAGTTGATTAAATTACTCGTTTATTTATTTAAATAATAAAACAGTAACAAAATATAACTTTTCATGCAATCATGTTCTATAATATCAATTATTATTATTATTAAAGATTAATATCACGAACTGCAAATTAAAAGCAATAATTTTTTTAATTACGAAATTTACAAATGTTGCCGTACAACGTGCATTTATTTTTTTATGATTGGTTTTTTTTTGCAATTAAGGTAATTAAAGTATATGGTATTATGCTCTTATTTCTTGACACGAGACGATAGGTGTTGAAATATTGAGCGATGGATGGGAGTGTGGGATAGTATGTATCTATCCCACACGAGGGAGGGGGTGGTACCAGTTCTTATCGTTCAAGTCTGTTAGGCATCGTTCACCTCAACTTTTCCATTATTTTTTTTTTGTTTTTGGATGAATATCGTAGACACAATCGTGAGGCGATATTGTCCGGACGGACAATATTTATATAGATTCTGTCCAGGCCCTTTGTGAGCGGTCGTTAAGCGACTCGCAAGCTTTTAAAACTGTCCGATATTAACGGGGAAAAAAACGAAGGTTGCGGTGTGTTTGTAAAGTATTTGTTTCGTGTTCCCAGAATGATTCGATCACTGAGCGTTACTAATGAAAATTAAATATGAATGCAGATTAAATATAAGTGTATTTGCCATTCCAAAATGATTGTTTAGACCCCCTTTTTTAGGCTATTTTTTTTTGTTCTGTATTTCTGTTTTTGTTTCCGAGATGAAGCTGAGTGAACGGCGCTGTTATGGACCTTTTTTGTTGCTAGTTAATCACTGTTGAAGTTTTCTTATGGTGGCTGTTGCGGATTTTATTTAATTCTTTATTTAATTCTTTATTTAATTCTTTATTTAATTCTTTATTTAATTCTTTATTTAATTTTTTATTTAATTCTTTATTTCAATGAATTTATTTGTCGAGTGTTGTTGTTTTTGTTTGTTTGTTTATATTCACACTACCATAACCTGGGAGTACCCGAGAGTACCTGGGAGTACCTGAGAGTACCCGAGAGTACCTGGGAGTACCCGAGAGTACCTGAGAGTACCTGGGAGTACCTGAGAGTACCTGGGAGGACCTGAGAGTACCTGAAAGTACCTGGGAGCACCTGGGGGTACCTGGGAGTACCTGAGAGTACCTGGGGGTACCTGCGAGTACCTGGGAGTACCTGAGAATACCTGGGAGTACCTGAGAGTACCTGGGAGTACCTGAGAGCTCCTAAGAGTACCTGGGAGTACCTGAGAGTACCTGAGAGTACCTGCGAGTACCTGGGAGTACCTGAGAGTACCTGAGAGTACTTGGGAGTACCTGATAGTACCTGGGAGTACCTGAGAGTACTTGGGAGTACCTGGGAGTACCTGGGAGTACCTACAGGTGTACCAACAAGACTGGTACCAAAATTAAATGTTTAAGCTTCAAGGATAGGCTAGTGGAACTTAATCTCAAAGTCATAGAGGCTAGAAGGATCGGAGGGGAGATGATCACAACATTCAAGATACTAAAGGGAATATAACACCGTTGGACAAGGATAGCTTCTTCAAATTGACAGAAAGTAGAACAAGAGGACACAGGCGAAGCTGGAAACACAAATTAGTCGAAGGAATGTGAGAAAGTACTCGTTACAGGTAGTTAACAAGTGGAATGTACTGTATCTTCTTGAGAGGTTATCTTGAGATGATTTCGGGGCTTTTTAGTGTCCCCGCGGCCCGGTCCTCGACCAGACCTCCACTCCCAGGAAGCAGCCCGTGACAGCTGACTAACACCCAGGTACCTATTTTACTGCTAGGTAACAAGGGCATAGGGTGAAAGAAACTCTGCCCATTGTTTCTCGCCGGCGCCTGGGATCGAACCCAGGACCACAGGATAACAAGTCCAGCGTGCTGTCCGCTCGGCCGACCGGCTCCAAGTTGTTGGTAGGGTAGAAGTTGTGGAAGCCTGCTCCATCACAACTTTAAATTCGACAAAGAATTCAACGGTCAAAATAGTTAGGTTGTTACGTAACAGGTACAACAAGGCTAGTAGAGTGGGGACCAGGAGCTGGAACCCACTCCCCCTTAATCACTGTTAGGTAAGCACTGTTACCACAACCCCCCCCCATATGACCACAACCACAACCATCTTCACCATATTCCTCTCAAATACCTCACTTGTATTCGAGTTAAAGCTCTCCCAAAGCATTTGTTGCAGGATGCAACAATGTCTCTTGATACATCAGAGGTTAATGTATTTTTCATCGCTGTATTTTTCATAAAAAATACACGTCTTACGCCTATTTTGGCGTCTTCACCCTATTCATACAAGATTAGTGTGTGTATATCACTGATTAAGGTAGTTTACCACAGGTACAGGACCAGTTAACACAGGTACAAGACCAATTAACTCAGGTACGGAGCCAAGTTAATACAGGTACAGGGCCAGTTAACACAGGTACGGGGCCAGTTAACACAGGTACGGGGCCAGTTAACACAGGTACAGGGACCAGTTAACACAGGTACAGGACCAGTTAACACAGGTACAGGACCAGTTAACACAGGTACAGGACCAATTAACACAGGTGCCGGACCAGTTAACACAGGTACAGGACCAGTTAACACAGGCACAGGACCAGTTAACACAGGTACGGGGCCAGTTAACACAGGTACAGGACCAGTTAACACAGGTACGGGGCCAGTTAACACAGGTACAGGACCAGTTAACACAGGTACAGGACCAGTTAACACAGGTACAGGACCAGTTAACACAGGTACAGGACCAATTAACACAGGTGCCGGACCAGTTAACACAGGTACAGGACCAGTTAACACAGGTACAGGACCAGTTAACACAGGTACGGGGCCAGTTAACACCGGTACAGGACCAGTTAACACAGGTACGGGACCAGTTAACACAGGAACAGGAACAGTTAACACAGGTACAGGACCAGTTAACACAGGTACGGGACCAGTTAACACACGTACAGGTCTAGTTAACACAGGTACAGGACCAGTTAACACAGGTACAGGACCAATTAACACAGGTGCAGGACCAGTTAACACAGGTACGGGGCCAGTTAACACAGGTACAGGACCAGTTAACACAGGTACGGGGCCAGTTAAAACAGGTACAGGACCAGTTAACACAGGTACGGGACCAGTTAACACAGGAACAGGAACAGTTAACACAGGTACAGGACCAGTTAACACAGGTACAGGACCAGTTAACACAGGTACAGGACCAGTTAACACAGGTACAGGACTAATTAACACAGGTGCAGGACCAGTTAACACAGGTACGGGGTCAGTTAACACAGGTACGGGGCCAGTTAACACAGGTATGGAGCCAAGTTAATACAGGTACAGGGCCAGTTAACACAGGTACGGGGCCAGTTAACACCGGTACGGGGCCAGTTAACACAGGTACGGAGCCAGTTAACACAGGTACGGGGCCAGTTAACACAGGTACGGGGCCAGTTAATACAGGTACGGGGCCAGGTTAACACAGGAACGGGGCCCAGGTTAACAAAGGTACGGGGCCAGGTTAACACAGGTACGGGGCCTGTTAACACAGGTACGGGGCCAGGTTAACACAGGTACGGGGCCAGTTAACACAGGTACGGGGCCAGGCTAACACAGGTACGGGGCCAGTTAACACAGGTACGGGGCCAGTTAACACAGGTACGGGGCCAAGTTAACACAGGTACGGGACCAGTTAACACAGGTAAAGGACCAGTTAACACAGGTACAGGACCAGTTAACACAGGTACAGGACCAGTTAACACAGGTACGGGACCAGTTAACACAGGTACAGGACTAGTTAACACACGTACAGGACCAGTTAACACAGTTAACTATTAACTATTATTAATAGTTAACTATTATCGTCCTGTGACGCACTATTATCGTCCTGTGACGCACTATTATCGTCCTGTGACGCACTATTATCGTCCTGTGACGCACTGTTATCGTCCTGTGACGCACTGTTATCGTCCTGTGACGCACTGTTATCGTCCTGTAACGCATAGATGCCTGAGAGGTATGAGTCACTACGAGTGACTAAAGGAGTTAAACCTTACGTCACTGGCTCCTGTACCTGTTATCGTCCTGTGACGCACTGTTATCGTCATGTGACGCACTGTTATCGTCATGTGACGCACTGTTATCGTCCTGTGACGCACTGTTATCGTCCTGTAACGCATAGATGCCTGAGAGGTATGAGTCACTACGAGTGACTAAAGGAGTTAAACCTTACGTCACTAGGAGAGAAAAAAAATATCGAGACATGATCACCACATACAAAGTAAACAGTAGCAGCATTCGAACGATTGTTTACAGTGGCAGGATAGTTAACAAATGTGGTACGAGATCGTGGAGGCTGACTTCATACAAAGCTTTCAATATATAACAATATATAATTAACACAGGTGCAGGACCAGTTAACACAGGTACGGGGCCAGTTAACACAGGTACGGGGCCAGTTAACACAGGTACAGGACCAGTTAACACAGGTACGGGGCCAGTTAACACAGGTACAGGACCAGTTAACACAGGTACGGGACCAGTTAACACAGGAACAGGAACAGTTAACACAGGTACAGGACCAGTTAACACAGGTACAGGACCAGTTAACACAGGTACGGGACCAGTTAACACAGGTACAGGACTAGTTAACACAGGTACAGGACCAATTAACACAGGTGCAGGACCAGTTAACACAGGTACGGGGCCAGTTAACACAGGTACAGGGCCAGTTAACACAGGTACGGGGCCAGTTAACACATGTATGGAGCCAAGTTAATACAGGTACAGGGCCAGTTAACACAGGTACGGGGCCAGTTTACACCGGTACGGGGCCAGTTAACACAGGTACGGAGCCAGTTAACACAGGTACGGGGCCAGTTAACACAGGTACGGGGCCAGTTAATACAGGTACGGGGCCAGGTTAACACAGGTACGGGGCCCAGGTTAACACAGGTACGGGGCCAGGTTAACACAGGTACGGGGCCAGTTAACACAGGTACGGGGCCAGGTTAACACAGGTACGGGGCCAGGCTAATACAGGTACGGGGCCAGTTAACACAGGTACGGGGCCAGTTAACACAGGTACGGGGCCAGGTTAACACAGGTACGGGACCAGTTAACACAGGTACAGGACCAGTTAACACAGGTACAGGACCAGTTTACACAGGTACAGGACCAGTTAACACAGGTACAGGACCAGTTAACACAGGTACGGGGCCAGTTAACACAGGTACGGGGCCAGGTTAACACAGGTACAGGGCCAGTTAACACAGGTATGGGGCCAGTTAACACAGGTATGGGGCCAGTTAACACAGGTACGGGACCAGGTTAGCACAGGTACAGGGCCAGTTAACACAGGTACGGGACCAGTTAACACAGGTACGGGGCCAGTTAACACAGGTACGGGGCCAGTTAACACAGGTACGGGGCCAGGTTAACACAGGTACGGGGCCAGTTAACACAGGTATGGGGCCAGTTAACACAGGTACGGGGCCAGGTTAGCACAGGTACAGGGCCAGTTAACACAGGTATGGGGCCAGTTAACACAGGTACGGGGCCAGGTTAGCACAGGTACAGGGCCAGTTAACACAGGTACGGGGCCAGTTAACACAGGTACGGGGCTAGTTAACACAGGTACGGGGCCAGGTTAACACAGGTACAGGACCAGTTAACACAGGTACGGGGCCAGGTTAACACAGGTACGGGGCCAGGTTAACACAGGTACGGGGCCAGGATAATACAGGTACGGGGTCAGTTAACACAGGTACGAGGCCAGGTTAACACAGGTACGAGGCCAGGTTAACACAGGTACGGGGCCAGGTTAACATAGGTACGAGGCCAGGTTAACACAGGTACGGGGCCAGGTTAACACAGGTACAGGACCAGTTAACACAGGTACAGGACCAGTTAACACAGGTACAGCACCAGTTAACACAGGTAATAGGTTAATGTAACAATGATATTGCGTTAATTTAACAAAGATGCTGACTGGCATTGCCTGTGACAGTCTATAGGACCTCACGTGCTACAGGCGTGCGCACGGCACGTACTGGGGCTCGTTATACGCACCATGCGTATTGAAGACGTGCTTTGAGTGCCGCAAATATGCGTTTTGCGTGAGTTGTGTGGGGATTGAGGGGCGTATATGCGTGCCTTGCGCATGGCAAGAGTGCGTTAAATGCTGGGGTCTTCCTGTTTATACGCACTGTGCGTTTTCGTCCTGTAACGCACTGTTATCGTTCCGTAACTCACTGTTTTCGTCCTGTAACGCACTGTTATCGTCCTGTGACGCACTGTTATCGTTTGTGACGCACTGTTATCGTCCTGTGACGCACTGTTATCGTCCTGTGACGCACTGTTATCGTCCTGTGACGCACTGTTATCGTCCCGTGACGCACTGTTATCGTCCTGTAACGCATAGATGCCTGAGAGGTATGAGTCACTACGAGTGACTAAAGGAGTTAAACCTTACGTCACTAGGAGAGAAAAAAAATATCGAGACATGATCACCACATACAAAGTAAACAGTAGCAGCATTCGAACGATTGTTTTCAGTGGCAGGATAGTTAACAAATGTGGTACGAGATCGTGGAGGCTGACTTCATACAAAGCTTTCAATATATAACAGAGCCCAATAGGTTCTGTATACACCAGTCGACTCAGGATTGAGAGGCCGTACCCAAGAGCCACAGCTCATCCCCTGCTTGGGCAGCAAAGTACAATTATCATCAAGTATATGACATATTATGCAATACAGTTATCGTGGTGTATTATGCAATACAGTTATCGTGATGTATTATGCAATACAGTTATCGTGGTGTATTATGCAATACAGTTATCGTGATGTATTATGCAATACAGTTATCGTGGTGTATTATGCAATACAGTTATCGTGGTGTATTATGCAATACAGTTATCGTGGTGTATTATGCAATACAGTTATCGTGGTGTATTATGCAATACAGTTATCGTGGTGTATTATGCAATACAGTTATCGTGATGTATTATGCAATACAGTTATCGTGGTGTATTATGCAATACAGTTATCGTGGTGTATTATGCAATACAGTTATCGTGGTGTATTATGCAATACAGTTATCGTGGTGTATTATGCAATACAGTTATCGTGGTGTATTATGCAATACAGTTATCGTGGTGTATTATGCAATACAGTTATCGTGGTGTATTATGCAATACAGTTATCGTGGTGCATTATGCAATACACAGTTATCATAGTGCATTATACAATACGCAGTTATCATAGTGCATTATACAATACACAGTTATCATAGTGCATTATACAATACGCAGTTATCATAGTGCATTATACAATACGCAGTTATCATAGTGCATTATACAATACACAGTTATCATAGTGCATTATACAATACAGTTATCATAGTGCATTATACAATACACAGTTATCATGGTGTATTATACAATACACAGTTATCATAGTGCATTATACAATACAGTTATCATAGTGCATTATACAATACACAGTTATCATGGTGTATTATACAATAGACAGTTGTCATAGTGCATTATACAATACAGTTATCATAGTGCATTATACAATACGCAGTTATCATAGTGCATTATACAATACAGTTATCATAGTGCATTATACAATACACAGTTATCATAGTGCATTATACAATACAGTTATCATAGTGCATTATACAATACACAGTTATCATGGTGTATTATACAATACACAGTTATCATAGTGCATTATACAATACAGTTATCATAGTGCATTATACAATACACAGTTATCATGGTGTATTATACAATAGACAGTTATCATAGTGCATTATACAATACAGTTATCATAGTGCATTATACAATACGCAGTTATCATAGTGCATTATACAATACAGTTATCATAGTGCATTATACAATACACAGTTATCATAGTGCATTATACAATACAGTTATCATAGTGCATTATACAATACACAGTTATCATGGTGTATTATACAATACACAGTTATCATAGTGCATTATACAATACACAGTTATCATAGTGCATTATACAATACGCAGTTATCATAGTGCATTATACAATACAGTTATCATAGTGCATTATACAATACACAGTTATCATAGTGCATTATACAATACAGTTATCATAGTGCATTATACAATACACAGTTATCATAGTGCATTATACAATACAGTTATCATAGTGCATTATACAATACACAGTTATCATAGTGCATTATACAATACACAGTTATCATGGTGTATTATACACTACTCCTAAGAGGTGTTAAGGAAGGGGGGGGGGGTGTCCGCTTCAATATAAAACACCTTATGTACAGTAAGGATGTATAATACAGCCGTTATCAATGGCTGTATTATACAAAATAATACAGCCATTGATAAGGACCTCCCATTCCTCCCTGACTCGTATTAAAACATATATTAGCGCCCATCTCTTAGCCTGCTAACAGGACAATGATTCCAGCCCCTCCGTTTATTGCTGAACTCCAGAATCAACATTTTCAATTTAGATTTAGTACAGTGTTCGTGGAACGTGGGTATTGCAGAGTTGTTGCAGGAGGGGGGGGGAGGGGAGGTGAGGGGGGGTAGGAAGGGGGAGGAGAGGTAGGGAAGGTTGGGGGGGGGGGAGAGGGGGTCCTGTTAATGTTTTAAATACTTGTCGCCAGTACTCGAGAAGTTGAGTGATCCGTCCAGTGGCTGGGACAGTGATCCGTCCAGTGGCTGGGACAGTGATCTGTCCAGTGGCTGGGATAGTGATCCGTCCAGTGGCTGGGACAGTGATCCGTCCAGTGGCTGGGACAGTGATCTGTCCAGTGGCTGGGACAGTGATCTGTCCAGTGGCTGGGACAGTGATCTGTCCAGTGGCTGGGACAGTGATCTGTCCAGTGGCTGGGACAGTGATCTGTCCAGTGGCTGGGACAGTGATCTGTCCAGTGGCTGGGACAGTGATCTGTCCAGTGGCTGGGACAGTGATCTGTCCAGTGGCTGGGACAGTGATCTGTCCAGTGGTTGGGACAGTGATCCGTCCAGTGGCTGGGACAGTGATCTGTCCAGTGGCTGGGACAGTAATCTGTCCAGTGGCTGGGACAGTGATCTGTCCAGTGACTGGGACAGTGATCTGTACAGTGGCTGGGACAGTGATCTGTCCAGTGGCTGGGACAGTGATCTGTCCAATGGCTGGGACAGTGATCTGTCCAGTGGCTGGGACAGTGATCTGTCCAGTAACTGGGACAGTGATCTGTCCAGTTTTGCCAGGATAGAGTTGTAGTGTTACCAGAATGATTGGAAGTAGAGTTTCGACAGGAGATTGGGAGGTGCAGTGTTACCAGAATGATTGGAAGTAGAGTTTTGACGTGAGATTGGGAGGAGCAGTGTTACCAGAATGATTGGAAGTAGAGTTTTGACGGGAGATTGGGAGGTGCAGTGTTACCAGAATGATTGGAAGTAGAGTTTTGACGGGAGATTGGGAGGTGCAGTGTTACCAGAATGATTGGAAGTAGAGTTTTGACGGGAGATTGGGAGGAGCAGTGTTACCAGAATGATTGGAAGTAGAGTTTTGACGGGAGATTGGGAGGTGCAGTGTTACCAGAATGATTGGAAGTAGAGTTTTGACGGGAGATTGGGAGGTGCAGTGTTACCAGAATGATTGGAAGTAGAGTTTTGACGGGAGATTGGGAGGAGCAGTGTTACCAGAATGATTGGAAGTAGAGTTTTGACCGGAGATTGGGAGGTGCAGTGTTACCAGAATGATTGGAAGTAGAGTTTTGACAGGAGATTGGGAGGTGCAGTGTTACCAGAATGATTGGAAGTAGAGTTTTGACAGGAGATTGGGAGGTGCAGTGTTACCAGAATGATTAGAAGTAGAGTTTTGACGGGAGATTGGGAGGTGCAGTGTTACCAGAATGATTGGAAGTAGAGTTTTGACAGGAGATTGGGAGGTGCAGTGTTACCAGAATGATTGGAAGTAGAGTTTTGACAGGAGATTGGGAGGTGCAGTGTTACCAGAATGATTGGAAGTAGAGTTTTGACGGGAGATTGGGAGGTGCAGTGTTACCAGAATGATTGGAAGTAGAGTTTTGACAGGAGATTGGGAGGTGCAGTGTTACCAGAATGATTGGAAGTAGAGTTTTGACGGGAGATTGGGAGGTGCAGTGTTACCAGAATGATTGGAAGTAGAGTTTTGACGGGAGATTGGGAGGAGCAGTGTTACCAGAATGATTGGAAGTAGAGTTTTGACAGGAGATTGGGATTTGCAGTGTTACCAGAATAACAAGTGCAACTTGAGTGTTGCCAGAACAAGTGAAATTGTCAGACAAACAATAAAGATACAAAGTTACCACAATAATAACAGACCTCTTACGTTTATTCCCAGGATTAAAAACAAACAAATACAGAACACAGTTGCCAGAAGGTGAGTGTAACTACCTTGTATTACCAACACAAAAGCGTAAGGTAATTGAAGTACATATGGCCATTATGTAAAGCAATTACACATATTAACTCCAAGTTGTAAGCAGCTGTTAAGTAAATATAATTGTAGTTTCACGCTCCCATAGTAATTGTCTTGTTAACCCTGATTGTAATCATCATCAGTGATTGGTTAATGATCAATGTAATCATTCAAATCATTACAATCATCAAATCAAGTATGTGTATGGTAACCGACATCTTGTATAAGTTGATACAAATGTATTCAAGTTGAATTGTAAGTTGATACTGCTGTATCAACTTGCTAAGTTAATGCAGCTGTATTTGCAAGTTAATGCAGCTGTATTTGCAAGTTAATGCAGCTGTATTTGCAAGTTAGTGCAGCTGCATTTCCAAGTTAATGCAGCTGTTGTAAGTTAATACATCGGTACTGTAGGTTAACTTGCACATGTGAAGTGCAAGTTAATACAAGTTGTAAATTAATACATGTGTAGTGTAAGTTACTACAAGGAGTGTTGGAGAGAGTAAGTGAGAGCGGGCGTAAGGGGGCTCAGCGCCCCTGAGGCCCCCCCGGGGGGGGGGGGAGGAGGGGGGAGTGTGAGGAAGGGGGGGAGAGGAGGAAGGGAGGGGTGGGGGGGGAATGTGGGGAGGGGGGGGTGAATAAGCAGTTCATAACTCACGTGGAGTTTTGCCAGCGATAATGTGATTCTAATTTCATTACCCCGTTTTCTGTTCTTCATTTGTCTGTTGGCAGTAAAGTTGACAGTGATTGGAAAGGGAGGGGTGTAGGGGAGAGGGCGAGGCAAGGTTAAGGGAGCAGGGTATTGCAAGGGAGATAGTGGTGGGTAAGGGAGGCAGGAAGCCCCCACACGAGAGCAGGGAGGGAAGAGTGGCTTGGCAGTATTGATGCCTCACACACTCTTCACATCACATTTTCTAGTCCTTTCTGGAATTTAAGAACAGCTCAGCCGGAGTCCCGAGAACCAACGTGGAAATCAATTACACAACCTTACCACAACTTTACTATATCTTTACCACAACTTTACTATAACCTTGCAACAACTTTACCACAACTTTACTATAACCTTGCAACAACTTTACCACAACTTTACTATAACCTTGCAACAACTTTACCACAACTTTACTATAACCTTGCAACAACTTTACCACAACTTTACTATAACCTTGCAACGACTTTACCACAACTTTACTATAACCTTGCAACAACTTTACCACAACTTTACTATAACCTTGCAACAACTTTACCACAACTTTTCCTGACGTTGCGTTGTTTCAACGTTGCCTCAAAGTAACAGTGATGTAATAATAATGTTGTATCTACTGAGGTTTCAGGCTGTCGGCTGTGTCAGACCAGGCTGTCGGCTGTGTCAGACCAGGCTGTCGGCTGTGTCAGACCAGGCTGTCGGCTGTGTCAGACCAGGCTGTCGGCTGTGTCAGACCAGGCTGTCGGCTGTGTCAGACCAGGCTGTCGGCTGTGTCAGACCAGGCTGTCGGCTGTGTCAGACCAGGCTGTCGGCTGTGTCAGACCAGGCTGTCGGCTGTGTCAGACCAGGCTGTCGGCTTTGTCAGACCAGGCTGTCGGCTGTGTCAGACCAGGCTGTCGGCTGTGTCAGACCAACGAACAGAAAACGGGACATTATGTAAATTTCGGAAAACGCTGCAATATTGTAAACATCATTTATTGCCCTTAGGTAAGTTATACCTCCAAATACAACATGGAATTGGGAGAACGGGTTGAGATATGATTGGTGGCCGCGAAGGCGGAGACCAGGACCCGAAGCTTAACCCTGTAGGCACAAAAGGCTGAGTATATACAAGTGTATTACAAAGTACTCCACCCACACACACACACCCACACACACACACACAGACACACACACAGACACACACACAGACACACACAGACACACACACACACACACACACACACACACACACACACACACACAGACACACACACACCCACACACACACACAGACACACACACAGACACAGACACAGACACACACACAGACACACACACACACACACACACACACACACACACACACACACACACACACACACACACACACACACACACACACAGACACACACACACACACACACACACACACACACACAGACACACACACACACACAGACACACACACAGACACACACACACACACACACACACACACACACACACACACACACACACACACACAGACACACACACAGACACACACACAGACACACACACAGACACACACACACACAGACACACACACAGACACACACACAGACACACACACACACACACACAGACACACACACACACACACACACAGACACACACACACACACACACACACACACACACACACACACACACACACACACACACACACACACACACCTGTAAAACGTTCAGAGGTATGCCACTAGACTAGTCCCAGAACTAAGAGGCATGAGTTACGAGGAAAGGCTGCGGGAAATGCATCTTACGACACTGGAAGACAGAAGAGTAAGGGGAGACATGATCACTACCTTCAAAATCCTCAGGAGAATTGACAGGGTAGACAAGGATAAACTATTCAACACTGGTGGTATGCGAACAAGGGGACATAGATGGAAACTCAGTACCCACATGAGCCACAGAGACGTTAGAAGGAACTTTTTCAGTGTCAGAGTAGTTAACAGATGGAATGCATTAGGCAGTGATGTGGTGGAGGCTGACTCCATACACAGTTTCAAGTGTAGATATGATAGAGCCCAGTAGGCTCAGGAACCTGTACACCAGTTGATTGACAGTTGAGAGGCGGGACCAAAGAGCCAGAGCTCAACCCCCCGCAAGCACAAATAGGCGAGTACAATGAACAACTTTTTTTAAACATTTTTACTCCGAAATCCTCTTGAATTTTTTTTCTAGCTTCACGCATTTAAGATGACATTTAAATTAGAATAATAATAATAAAAGTATAAGTAGGACTTTAAGTGTGTCTGAAGATCAGACTTACTTATAACTGTGTAGTGCATTAAGTGGAGTGAGTAAGCCACTAGCGAGGCTAAGCTAGACTAGGCTGCTTCATGCAACGCACACTTTGTATTCATCTAAGTGCTTTAAGTAATTCTGGAAGTCAAATTAGGGAGCTTGGCGCGCGCTTTGCCGCTCTTCTGGAATTTGTCTATTGTGTGTGTGTTTGGTGGGGGGGGGGAGGAGGGAGGTTAGGAGCTGTGTGTGTGTGTGTGTTTGGTGGGGGGGGGAAAGGAGGTTAGGAGCTGTGTGTGTGTGTGTGTGTTTGGTGGGGGGGGGGGAGGGGTTAGGAGCTGTGTGTGTGTGTGTGTGTTTGGTGGGGGGGGGGGGTTAGGAGCTGTGTGTATGTGTGTTTGGTGGGGGTGGGGGGGGGTTAGGAGCTGTGTGTGTGTATGTGTGTTTGGTGGGGGGGGGAGGGGTTAGGAGCTGTGTGTGTGTGTGTGTGTTTGGTGGGGGGGGGTTAGGAGCTGTGTGTATGTGTGTTTGGTGGGGGGGGTTAGGAGCTGTGTGTGTTTGTGTTTACTATTTCTGCCTGCAGGATCGAGCTGTTAGCTCTTGGACCCCGCCTTTCTAACCTTCGGTTGTCTGACATAATGAGTACCTGACATAGGTACTCCTTTATCCAATGGAGTACTTTCCTTATCACTCCAGCCTGCATCTCCAGCTTTTTCACTAGCCTCTTGTGTGGTACTGTATCAAAGGCTTTCTGGCAATCCAAAAATATGCAGTCTTCCCACTCCTCTCTTTCTTGCCTTATTTTTGTTGCCTGGTCGTAGAATTCAATTAACCCTGTGAGGCAGGACTTGCCATCCCTGAACCCATGTTGATGCTGTGTTACAAAGTTCTTTCGCTCCAGATGCTCCACTAGCTTTCTTCGCACAATCTTCTCCATCAGCTTGCATGGTATGCAGGTTAGGGACACTGGCCTGTAGTTCAGTGCCTCCTGTCTATCCCCTTTCTTGTATATTGGGACTATGTTAGTTGCTTTCCAAATTTCAGGCAGTTCCCCCTGTTGCCAGTGATATGTTATTCACTATGGAGAGTGGCAGGCACAGTTCTTCTGCTCCTTCCTTTAGTATCCATGGCGATATTCCATCCGGGCCTATAGCCTTTGTCACATTGAATTCTAGCAAAAGCTTTATTACATCACCACTGGTAATCTCAAACTCCTCTAATGGTGCCTGGTTAACTATTCCTTCTCTTATCACTGAAACTTCTCCTTGCTCTAATGTGAAGACCTCCTGGAATTTCTTATTCAGTTCCTTGCACACTTTCTTGTCGTTTGTAGTGAATCCTTCTGCCCCTATCCTTAATTTCATTACCTGTTCCTTTACTGATGTTTTTCTCCTGATGTGGCTGTGCAGCCATGTAGGCTGAGTCTTTGTCTTGCTTGCGATGTCATTTTCGTATTGTCTTTCTACCTCTCTTCTCATCCTGACGTATTCATTCCTGGCACTCGGGTATCTTTCTCTGCTCTCCAGTGCCCTGTTATTCCTATAGTTTCTCCACGCCCTTTTACTTTGCTGCTTAGCTAGCCTACATCTCTGATTAAACCATGGGTTTCTCATCTTCATTTCATTGTTTTCCTTTTGGACTGGGACAAACTTGTTTGCTGCGTCCTTGCACTTCTGTGTGATGTAATCCATCATATCTTGGGCCGTCTTTCCCCTAAATTCAGTTTCCCCATGTTATATCTGTTAGGAATTTTCTTATCTCCTTATAGTTCCCCTTTCGGAATGCCAGCCTTTTGTTTTCAGTACCCCTCCTCGAGTTCAATAACTCTTCTTCAATCAAGTACTCAAACACCAGTACACTGTGGTCGCTCATTCCTACTGGGGCCTCAAAACCAATTTCTCTTATATCGGAGTCGTTCAGAGCGAAGATTAGGTCGAGTCTCGCGCGCGCGTGTGTGTGTGTTTACTAGTTGTGTTTTTACGGGGGTTGAGCTTTGCTCTTTCGGCCCGCCTCTCAACTGTCAATCAACTGTTTACTACTACTTTTTTTTTTTTTTTTTTTTTTCCCCACACCACACACACTCACACACACACACCCCAGGAAGCAGCCCGTGACAGCTGACTAACTCCCAGGTACCTATTTACTGCTAGGTAACAGGGGCATTCAGGGTGAAAGAAACTTTGCCCATTTGTTTCTGCCTCATGCGGGAATCGAACCCGCGCCACAGAATTACGAATCCTGCGTGCTATCCACCCTATGAGGCTACGAGTGTGTGTGTGTCTGTGTGTGTGTGTGTGTGTGGAAAAAAAATTTGTTAGTAGTTAGTAACAGTTGATTGACAGTTGAGAGGCGGGCCGAAAGAGCAGAGCTCAACCCCCGCAAGCACAACTAGGTGAATACACACACACACACACACACACACACACACACACACACACACACACACACACACACACACATATATTTACGTACCAGTGAGATATTTACGTATCAGTGAGACCAAAACATAGTTTTTGGTCATATGAAGGGTACAGCAATGCAGTGATAACGCAACATAGTGAATTCTTATAACGTTTGATAAGAAAAAAATTGAAAAAGAACGAGATTGTGGCAAGACAGTGGCACCAAAGGCCTGAGTAGGGAAGAGCTTGGACCACCACGTGGGAGGACCTCTGGCGGAGACGTCAACAATTAAGGCGGACATCGCTTCATAAATCACCTAATTGTGCTGTGGGATGCTTACTTGGAGGTGAGTGCCTCTCAAAGTCAGTCATACAAGGTGTACAGTGTTTTTTTATATAGTAATTAGCTTTGAACATAAGTTAATTAAAATAAGAAAAAGTAGCTCAAGAGCCTCAGCTTGGTACTAGTTTCTCACACCTGTGTGTTACATTACACCGCCACTGACTATACCTACCCCCCCCCCCTCCACCATAACACGCCAGTGTAAACACACACACACACACACGCACGCACGCACAAACCAGCCTACCGCCAACCTCACCCCTCACCACTGGGACTGACCTACCATCCCTAACCCCCCTGATTGTCCTCCTTCCTCCCCCCCCCCCACTCTGCCTATTTCCCTCTCTTCCTCAATCTCCCTCACTCCCTTTCACTCCCCTTCACTCCCCCTCTCCCTTTTACTCCCTCTCTCCCTCTCCCTCCATCCCTCCACCAGTTAACCCAACCCCCCCACCGTGCCACCCCCACAATAAACACACACACACACACACCCACACTCTCGCACACACTCGCACACACACACACAGACACACACACACACACACACACACAAACACACACACACACACACACACACACACACACACACACACACACACACACACACACACACACACACACACACACACACACACACATATGTTATATGACAAAGAGTGCTGGGAAGACGGGACACCACCAGCGTAGCTCTCATCCTGTAACTACACTTAGGTAACTACACTTAGGTAATTACACTTAGGTAATTAAATTACACACACACACACAACCTCTCTCAGAACCCTCCAGCACTAATTCACCCCCACACACCCTCTCCATCCCCGTCCCTCACTTCCACCTTCCCCCTCCCCCCCCCCCCATACACTCACACACCTCTCTCTCTCTCTCCCCCCCTCTCTCGCTCTCTACCCCTCTCTCTCCCTCCCCCTCTCTCTCTCCCTCCCCCTCTCTCTCCCTCCCCCTCTCTCCCTCCCCCCTCTCTCTCCCTCCCCCTCTCTCTCCCTCCCCCTCTCTCCCTCCCCCTCTCTCCCTCCCCCCCTCTCCCTCCCCCTCTCTCTCCCTCCCCCATCTCCCTCCCCCCTCTCTCTCCCTCCCCCTCTCTCTCCCTCCCCTCTCTCTCTCCCTCCCCTCTCTCTCTCCCTCCCCTCTCCCTCCCCTCTCTCCCCTCTCTCTCTCCCCCTCCCCTCTCTCTCCCTCCCCTCTCTCTCTCCCCCTCCCCTCTCTCTCCCTTCCCCTCTCTCTCCCTCCCCCTCTCTCTCCCTCCCCCCCTCTCTCTCTGTCTGTCTCTCTCTCTCTCTCTCTCTCTCTCTCTCTCTCTCTCTCTCTCTCTCTCTCTCTCTCTCACACACACACACACACACACACTCATAGGGAAATCATGGAAGGGAGACGAACTCTGACTGCCAAACGCAGGACATTCACAACTGGAACAAACACAGAGGATGGGATGGAACAGGAAGCCTGGATGAAGGAAGTACTCCAGCAAATGCGGAATGAATTCAGTGAAGGACTGAGGGTAATGGGGGAGACAGTAGCCAACCTGCAAGATGATCTAAGGGCAGCAAAGGAGGAGATAAGATACCTAAAGGAGACTCTTCCACAATACCAGACACAAACCGTACCCCAGGGAGATGGGAATGCTACTGTGGAGGGGACCACCACAACCCAGATCTCATTTGCTGAAATGCTTAAAAAGAGCCCTGAAGCTAGGTCTGCAGTTAAGGAAGTTGCCATGGAAGTGGCCTCCTCTCAGGAAGCAGCTAGATGTACTAGCCGGCTGATAGAGAGAAAAAGAGCAGTAGTAGTAGCAGGCATTAAAGAGCAAACAGGGACCAGACCAAAGGAGCGGAGAGACAAGGACAAAAACATGGTTAAAGAGATCCTAAAAGAGGTAAGGATGGAGGGAGCTGAACAAAACGTTGAAAAGGTTTTCAGGCTTGGAAAGTACAACAAGGACAGAGATCGAATGATAAAGGTGGTATTCATGAGCGAAATCGCGAAAGAGGAACTGTTAGAAAGGAAGAGCTGTCTAGCAGATGTAGAGAAGTTCAAAAGAGTATTCCTGCAGAGGGATATGACAAGGGAAGAGAGAAAGCAGGCAGCAGACGCGAGGAAGGAGCGCAGGGAGAGTGAAAGGAATCAGGGAGCCACAACCCCGAACCCTACAATCTCAGAGGGGAATGGGGAACCCTCCTCAAACAGTGCAATAGCCACAGGGGTTGGGGCACCACCCCCACATTCTACCCAACAGACACCCAACCTGCCCCATCCCCTGTCAGCCCCCCACTAAGTACCCACCTAGGGCACCCTCCCCCCACCCACCCCCTCCTCCCACTCACTCCCCTCCTCCCACTCACCCCTCTCGCCAGGACCTCCCTTCTCCCACATCCCTCAAGCCCTCCCCTCTTCCGCATGCCTTCCCGTCTCTTCCACCCCCAAGCCCTCCCTTCCCCCCGCCCTCTAAGCCCCCCCCACTCTCCGCCACCCCACCTAAGTCTTACCCTCTCCCCCACTCCCCTAAACCCTCCCCTCTTCCTCACCCACCTCAACCCTCCTTTTTCCCCCAAGCCCTCCACCCTTTTCTCCCCCTCCAAGCCCCCCCCATCTCCCCTATCCCCCACAGCCTCTCCTCCCCCCCATGCTTCCCCAACCCTCCCTCTCTTACCCACCCCCAACCCTCCCCCTCTCACTCTCCCCCCAACCCTCTCCCTCTCACTCTCCCCCCTACCCTCCCCCTCTTACCCTCCCCCTCTTACCCTCCCCCTCTCCCCCACCACCCCCCTCTCCCCCACCCCCAAGCCCTCCCTCCTCCACCAGTCTCCCCATGCCAGGCCCCCACAGCTCCCACTCTCCCCAGATCCCAAAGTTCCCCCCCCCCAGAGAAGAAGCAGAAGAGAGTCAGTTTCAGGGTGATGTACTCGAACATAGATGGGATCACAAGCAAGACAAGTGAACTAAGGGAAAGAGCACAGGAAGTTAACCCAGATGTGATCGGACTCACTGAAACAAAACTCTCTGGAATCTTAACGAATGCCGGGTTTCCCCAGGAGTACACAGTAATAAGGAAAGAGAGGGAAGGTAGGGGAGGAGGCAGAGTAGCCCTACTCATGAGAAAGGAATGGAGTTTTAAGGAGATGGCCATCCCGGGCTGTGAGGAGTTCAGAGACTACATAGCAGGCACCATAACAATGGGAGGACCAAGAATAGTAGTAGCAGTAATATATAACCCTCCACCAAATGACAGAAGACCCAGTCAAGAGTATGAAAGCAACAACATGGCAGTTAACACTATAATTTAGAGGGCAGCCTCTACTGCCTGTAGAAATAGATCCCACCTGCTCATCATGGGCGACTTCAATCACGGAAGGATTGACTGGGAGAATAAGGAACCGCATGGAGGCGAGGATACATGGAGACCCAAACTATTGGAGGTGGTGACAAGAAACTTTTTAACCCAGCATGTCGGAGAACCCACAAGGATGAGAAGCAATGATGAACCAGCGAGACTCGACCTAGTCTTCACTCTGAACGACTCCGGTTAAAACCGGTTATGAGGACCCAATAGGAATGAGCGACCACAGTGTACTGGTGTTTGAGTACTTGATTGAAGAAGGGTTATTGAACTCGAGGAGGGATACCGAAACCAAAAGGTTAGCATACCGAAAGGGAAACTATGAGGGGATAAGAAAATTCCTAACAGATATAGCATGGGAAACAGAGCTCAGGGGAAAGACGGCCCAAGATATGATGGATTACATCACACAGAAGTGCAAGGACGCAGCAAACAAGTTTGTCCCAGTCCAAAAGGAAAACAGAGAAATGAAGATGAGAAATCCCATGGTTTAATCAGAGATGTAGGCTAGCTAAGCAGCAAAGTAAAAGGGCATAGAGAAACTATAGGAATAACAGGACACTGGAGAGCAGAGAAAGATACCAGAATGCCAGGAATGAATATGTCAGGATGAGAAGAGAGGCAGAAAGACAATACGAAAATGACATCGCAAGCAAGGCAAAGACTCACCCTAAATTGTTGCATAGCCACATCAGGAGAAAAACAACAGTAAAGGAACAGGTTATGAAATTAAGGATAGGGGCAGAAGGATTCACTACAAATGACAAGGAAGTGTGTGAGGAATTGAATAAGAAATTCCAGGAGGTCTTCACCTTAGAACAAGGAGAAATTCCAGAGGTAAGTGTGGGAATAGCTAACCAGGAACCACTGGAAGAGTTTGAGATTACCAGAGGGGAAGTAAGGAAGTGTTTACTAGAGCTGGATGTGACAAAGGCTATAGGCCCAGATGGAATCTCCCCTTGGGTTCTAAAGGAAGGAGCAGGAGAACTGTGCCTACCACTCTCCATAGTGTATAACAAATCACTGGCAACAGGGGAACTGCCAGATATTTGGAAAGCAGCTAACGTAGTCCCGATATACAAGAAAGGGGATAGACAGGAGGCACTGAACTACAGGCCTGTGTCCCTAACCTGCATACCATGCAAGCTGATGGAAAAGATTGTGCGAAAAAAACTAGTGGAGCATCTGGAGCGAAGGAACTTTGTAACACAGCATCAACATGGTTTCAGGGATGGCAGGTCCTGCCTCAGAGGGTTAATTGAATTCTACGACCAGGCAACAAAAATAAGACAAGAAAGACAAGGGTGGGTAGACTGCATATTTTTGGACTGTCAGAAAGCCTTTGATACAGTGCCACACAAGAGGCTAGTGCGAAAGTTGGAGACGCAGGCTGGAGTGAAAGGGAAGGTACTCCGGTGGATAGAGGAGTACCTAAGCAACAGGAGACAACGAGTCTGTGTGAGGGGTGAGGTCTCAAATTGGCGAGACGTTACAAGTGGAGTCCCGCAGGGGTCAGTCCTTGGACCTATACTGTTTCTGGTATATGTAAATGATCTCCCAGAGGGTATAGATTCGTTCCTCTCAATGTTTGAAGACGATGCAAAAATTATGAGGAGGATTGAAACAGAGCATGATAGTACGGAGGCTACAAGATGACCTAGATAGACTGAGTGAATGGTCCAACAAATGGCTGTTGAAGTTCAACCCGAGTAAATGCAAAGTAATGAAACTAGGCAATGGAAACAGGAGGCCAGACACAGGATATAGAATAGGAGATGAAGTACTTAATGAAACAGAGAGAAAGATGTAGGAGTTGATATCACACCAAACCTGCCTCCTGAAGCCCACATAAAGAGAATAACGTCTGCGGCATATGCGAGGCTGGCTAACATCAGAACGGCGTTCAGGAACCTGTGTAAGGAATCATTCAGAATCTTGTACACCACATATGTAAGACCAATCCTGGAGTATGCGGCCCCAGCATGGAGCCCGTACCTTGTTAAGCACAAGACGAAGCTGGAAAAAGTCCAAAGGTATGCTACTAGACTAGTCCCAGAACTAAGAGGCATGAGTTATGAGGAAAGGCTGCGGGAAATGCACCTTACGACACTGGAAGACAGAAGAGTAAGGGGGGACATGATCACAGCCTACAAAATCCTCAGGGGAATCGACCGGGTAAACAAGGATGAACTATTCAACACTGGAGGGACGCGAACAAGGGGACACAGGTGCAAGCTGAGTACCCAAATGAGCCACAGAGACATTAGAAAGAACTTTTTCAGTGTCAGAGTAGTTAGTAAATGGAATGCACTAGGAAGTGATGTGGTGGAGGCTGACTCCATACACAGTTTCAAATGTAGATATGATAGAGCCCAGTAGGCTCAGAAATCTGTACACCAGTTGATTGACGGTTGAGAGGCGGGACCAAAGAGCCAGAGCTCAACCCCCGCAAGCACAATTAGGTGAGTACACACAAACCGAACCGAACCGGCATACCGAAAGGGAAATTATGAGGAGATGAGAACATTCCTGAGGGATATACTATGGGACACAGAACTCAGAACCAAGACCGTACAAGACATGATGGACTATATCACCCAAAAGTGTCAGGAGTCAGTAAACAGGTTTATCCCAACCCAAAAGAAAAAAAAAGAGAAGCAAAAGAAGGATCTGTGGTTTAATAGGGAATGTATGAAAGCAAAGGAACTGAACAAAAGGGCGTGGAGGAACTTCCGAAATTTCAGAACACCAGAAAGTAGAGAGATACCAGAGAACCAGGAACGAGTATGTTAGTGTGAGAAGAGCAGCTGAGAAAAGTTATGAAAATGATATAGCAAACAAAGCCAAGACCGAACCAAAGCTACTCCACAGTCACATCAGAAGTAAAACAACAGTGAAGGAATAGGTGATGAAACTTGAAACAGGTTAGGACAGGTAAACAGAGAATGACAAAGAGGTGTGTGAGGAACTCAACAAGAGGTTCCAGGAGGTCTTCACAACAGAACGAGGTGAGGTGACTGCGCTAGGAGAGGTGGCAGTAAACCAGGCGGCCTTGGAAGGGTTCAAAATTACAAGAGATGAGGTCAAGAGGCACCTGTTGGATCTGGACGTGAGAAAGGCTGTTGGGCCGGACGGAATCTCACCATGGGTATTGAAAGAGTGTGCAGAGGCACTTTGCTTGCCACTCTCCACAGTATATAGGTCACTGGAGACGGGAGACCTACCAGAAACATGGAAGATGGCTAATGTAGTCCCGATATACGAAAAGGGGTAACAGAGAAGAGCCACTGAACTACAGGCCAGTGTCCTTAACTTGTATACCATGCAAGGTGATGGAGAAGATCGTGAGAATGAACCTAGTAACACATCTGGAGAGAAGGGACTTCGTGATAACCCATCAACATGGGTTCAGAGAGGGTAAATCTTGCCTTACAGGCTTAATAGAATTCTACGACCAGGTGACAAAGATTAAGCAAGAAAGAGAAGGATGGGCGGACTACATTTTTTGGACTGTCGGAAAGCCTTTGACACAGTACCGCATAAGAGGCTAGTACATAAGCTGGAGAGACAGGCAGGTGTAGCTGGTAAGGTGCGCCAGTGGATTAGGGAATAGCCTAAACAATAGGAAGCAGCGAGTTTCAGTGAGAGGTGAGATCTCAGATTGGCGTGAAGTCACCAGTGGAGTCCCACAGGGCTCTGTACTCGGTCCTATCCTGTTTCTGATATACGTAAATGATCTCCCAGATGGTATAGACTCATTCCTCTCAATGTTTGCTTACGATGCCAAAATTATGAGAAGGATTAAGACAGAGGAGGATAGCATGAGGCTTCAAGAAGACCTAGATAAGCTGCAGGAATGGTCGAACAAATGGTTGTTATAGTTTAACCTAAACAAATGTAATGTAATGAAGATAGGTGTAGGGAGCAGGAGACCAGATACAAGGTATCATTTGGGAGATGAAATACTTCAAGAGTCAGAGAGAAAGACCTGGGGGTTGATATCACGCCAGACCTGTCCCCTGAAGTCCATATCAAGAGGATAACATCAGCAGCATATGCCAGGCTGGCTAACATAAGAACGGCTTTCAGAAACTTATGTAAGGATTCATTCAAAACTTTGTATACCACTTATGTCAGACCAATCCTGGAGTATGCAGCGCCAGCATGGAGTCCATATCAAGTTAAGCATAAGACTAAACTGGAAAAGGTTCAAAGGTTTGCCACCTGACTAGTACCCGAACTGAGAGGTATGAGCTACGAGGAGAGACTATGGGAATTAAACCTCACGTCACTGGGAGATAGAAGAGTTAGGAGGGACATGATCACCACATACAATATTCTCAAAGGAATTGATAGGGTAGATACAGACAGACTATTTAACACAAGGGACAAACGCACAAGGGGACACAGGTGGAAACTGAGTGGCAAAATGAGCCATATAGAGACGTTAGAAAGAATTTTTTCAGTGTCAGAGTGGTTAATAAATGGAATGCATTAGGCAGTGATGTGGTGGAGGCTGACTCCATACACAGTTTCAAGTGTAGATATGATAGAGCCCAGTAGGCTCAGGAACCTGTACACCAGTAGATTGACGGTTGAGAGGCGGGACCAAAGAGCCAAAGCTCAACCCCAGCAAGCACAACTAGGTGAGTACACACACAGGGGACTTGTGTGTATGATGCTCCCATGTTCCCATCTTGTGACGGGAACATGTTGAGTACAGGAACAAGGTGAGTCTAGGAAGCACCCCGAACCTCTAACTCCCAGGTACCGAGTTACAGCTTGGTGAACAGGTGCATCAGGTGAAAGGATATGACACCCATACATTTTGTGTCGTGCCACGGCAGTAGAACCCACGATCCTCGCTTCTCTCTGTATATCCATGTATAAATATATATACATATGTATTTACCACATAAAAATCGGAAACGGCCGACAGAAATGGGATCTCATTTCGTTCATTATTTTGAGTGGTTAGGGTTCTCCGCCCCCCCCCTCCTCTCCCCCCTCCCACATACCCTACCCCCCCCCTCCCCGCTCCCCATTTCAGTAAACCACTTTATCCCCCCATTTTCTCCGTTTCAGTAAACGACATTATTCGTTTCATATCTCTTATCCGAGTTTGTTTATATAAATTGACATATATTAAAAAAAACATATGCTTTTTTGCGACGCTATTCTCCAGGAGCTGATTTTGTCCTACAAAATAAGTGGACCAAAAAAGTGTGAAAAATGGTTTTTTATTTTTTTTAGTTTTTTTTATTTATTTTTTGGGGGCAAAACCTGGATTTTATTGAAAACAGCGACGCCGAGCCCGCTGGAAAAAGAAAAATACAGAAAGAGTAGAAAAAAAAAGTTATATTTTTCACAGCAGATATAATCTTAGGTCCCAAAATTGGACTTTTATTTCCATTTTTTATATTCTTTTGGCAGGTGGTATATTGGAGTATACTCTGGTAAGATATACTCATTGCTTATGGTTTAGAGACGGAGGGAGAGACAGATGCAGACAGACTAAGAGATAGTCAGACAGACAGACAGACAGGCAAATAGAGAGAGACAGAGAGAGAGTGTGAGAGAAAGGGAGAGGAGGGAAGGCTGTAGAGCAGCAGAGACAATAGAGAATCATCTCTGAAAGAAGACAAAAGAAAGAGGAATAAACACTGAGGACCAAAATATCTGAATACGAATGAGGGGAGTGAAATAATGGGAGAAAATTAGGTAAATGTTTGAGGGGAAGAGAGAGAGAGAGTGAGGGGGAAGGAATATTGAGGAAAATCAACAAGAGTCAAGGAGTGTAGTTGTACTTGGTATATGGCAATATGAGCCATGGAGGGTAAGAGTACTGTAAGGAAGAGAAGGAGAGAGAGAGAGAGAGAGAGAGAGAGAGAGAGAGAGAGAGAGAGAGAGAGAGAGAGAGAGGGAGAGAGAGAGAGAGAGAGAGAGAGGGAGGAAGGTTAATCATAGCTTTTCTTTTCAAGCTGAAGCTTTTAATGTGTATAATATTAGTGAGTCCCCCCCTCTCCTGGATGTGGAGTGGGGGGGGGACAGCCTCCACCCCTCCTATATCAATATTGATATATTTGCTGCAATCACTTGTGTCCACGGATGCAAGAAATTCCACAAATGTTGCACATGTGCACGTGCTAAGCACCCATATCTCCTCCAGACCGATGGTTCACTCATCATTCAACTCATCAGATGAATCGCTCTCATCATTGGATTATTGTCCCCCTGATGTACTGCCATAAGAGGCACGATAATAACCACATTTTGCTCTGTTGTCATACGGTATCACTTCATTATTTGCTCGCAGAAATAATGATTCAAAGACAGGTGTTTGGTGTACGTTGTAGCAGGTGTTAGGCAGGTGTCTGGACTAAATACCAGGTGTACCTACAGGGGCAGAATCGACGCCTGAATAGTTCTTAA
>NC_091171.1:4350247-4355247 GCF_040958095.1 Procambarus clarkii
GAAGGTAAGATTACTCTCTGCCAGCAGGCCAAGACGTTTGGGCACCCGTGGTCACAGCCGGACCACCCGGCCTGTAATAGATATGTGGGCCTGCGGGCTGCTCCAATTAACAGCCTCCTGGATCAAGTTATCAAAGCGTCGAGCCTGGCCTCAGGGCGGGTTTGTAGAGGAGAAGAACTCCCAGAAGCCACCCCTCAGGTATACATACTCCAGGTATACTAATAGGGTATCCTCTGGAGCGGTGACCATCGGGAGCTAAGGACACACACACACACACACACACACACACACACACACACACACACACACACACACACACACACACACACACACACACACACACATTTTGTGTGTGTGTGTGTGTGTGTGTGGACTGCATTTTCTTGGATTGTCGGAAAGCCTTTGACACAGTACCGCATAAGAGGCTGGTACATAAGCTGGAGAGACAGGCAGGTGTAGCTGGTAAGGTGCTCCAGTAGATAAGGGAGTACCTAAGCAATAGGAAGCAGAGAGTTACTGTGAGGGGTGAGACCTCCGATTGGTGTGAAGTTACCAGTGGAGTCCCACAGGGCTCTGTACTCGGTCCTATCTTGTTTCTGATATATGTAAATGATCTCCCGGAGGGTATAGATTCATTTCTCTCAATGTTTGCGGACGATGCCAAAATTATGAGAAGGATTAAGACAGAAGAGGACTGTTTGAGGCTTCAAGAAGACCTAGGCAAGCTGAAGGAATGGTCGAACAAATGGTTGTTAGAGTTTAACCCAACCAAATGTAATGTAATGAAGATAGGTGTAGGGAGCAGGAGGCCAGATACAAGGTATCATCTGGGAGAGGAAATTCTTCAGGAGTCAGAGAAAGAAAAAGACTTGGGAGTTGATATCACGCCAGACCTGTCTCCTGCAGCCCATATCAAGAGGATAACATCAGCGGCATATGCCAGGCTGGCCAACATACGAACGGCATTCAGAAACATGCGTAAAGAGTCATTCAGAACTCTGTATACCACATATGTCAGGCCAATCCTGGAGTATGCAGCCCCAGCATAGAGTCCATATCTAGTCAAGGATAAGACTAAACTGGAAAAGGTTCAAAGGTTTGCCACCAGACTAGTACCCGAGCAGGGAGGTATGAACTACGAGGAGAGACTACGGGAATTAAACCTCACTTCGCTGGAAGAAAGAAGAGTTGGGGGGACATGATCACCACATTCAAGATTCTAAAGGGAATTGATAGGGTAGATAAAGACAGGCTATTTAACACAAGCGGCACACGCACAAGGGGACACAGGTGGAAACTGAGTGCCCAAATGAGCCACAGATATATTAGAAAGAACTTTTTTAGTGTCAGAGTGGTTGACAAATGGAATGCATTAGGAAGTGAATCTGTACACCTGTTGATTGACGGTTGAGAGGCGGGACCAAAGAGCCAGAGCTCAACCCCCGCAAACACAACTAGGTAACCTCAAGATAACCTCAAGGTGAGTACTAGGTGAGTACACACTACACTACACTAAACTACACTACCCAGGAAGCAGCCCGTAACAGCTGTCTAACTCCAAGGTACCAATTTACTGCTAGGTAACCGGGGCATCAGGGTGAAAGAAACTCTGCCCATTTGTTTCCGCCATCCCTGGGAATCGATCCCCGGCCCATAGGATTAAGAATTGCAAGCGCTGTCCACTCAGCCACCAGGCCTTTTGTGTGTGTGTGTGTGTTTGTGTGTGTGTGTGTGTTTGTGTGTGTGTGTGTGTGTGTGTGTGTGTGTGTGTGTGTGTGTGTGTGTGTGTGTGTGTGTGTGTGTGTGTGTGTGTGTGTGTGTATGTGAGTGTGTGTGTGTGTGTGTGTGTGTGTGTGTGTGTGTGTGTGTGTGTATGTGTGTGTATGTGTGTGTGTGTATGTGTGTGTGTGTGTGTGTGTGTGTGTGTGTGTGTGTGTGTGTGTGTGTGTGTGTGTGTGTACTCACCTAGTTGTGTCTGCAGGATCGAGCATTGACTCTTGGATCCCGCCTTTCGAGCATCGGTTGTTTACAGCAATGACTCCTGTCCCATTTCCCTATCATAACTGGTTTTAAAATTATGAATAGTATTTGCTTCCACAACCTGTTCCTGAAGTGCATTCCATTTTCCCACTACTCTCACGCTAAAAGAAAACTTCCTAACATCTCTGTGACTCATCTGAGTTTCAAGCTTCCATCCATGTCCCCTCGTTCTGTTACTATTCCGTGTGAACATTTCGTCTATGTCCACTCTGTCAATCCCTCTGAGTATCTTATACATTCCTATCATGTCCCCCCTCTCCCTTCTTCTTTCTAGTGTCGTAAGGCACAGTTCCCTCAGGCGCTCCTCATACCCCATCCCTCGTAGCTCTGGGACGAGTCTCGTTGCAAACCTCTGAACCTTTTCCAGTTTCATGATATGCTTCTTCAGATGGGGACTCCATGATGAGGCGGCATACTCTAAGACTGGCCTCATGTAGGCAGTGTAAAGCGCCCTAAATGCCTCCTTATTTAGGTTTCTGAATGATGTTCTAACTTTTGCCAGTGTAGAGTACGCTGCTGTCGTTATCCTATTTATATGTGCCTCAGGAGATAGATTAGGTGTTACGTCCACCCCCAGGTCTCTTTCACGCGTCGTCACAGGTAGGCTGTTCCCCTTCATTGTGTACTGTCCCTTTGGTCTCCTATCTCCTAGTCCCATTTCCATAACTTTACATTTGCTCGTGTTGAATTCCAGTAGCCATTTCTCTGACCATCTCTGCAACCTGTTCAGGTCCTCTTGGAGGATCCTGCAATCCTCATCTGTCACAACTCTTCTCATCAACTTTGCGTCATCCGCAAACATCGACATGTAGGACTCTACGCCTGTAAACATGTCGTTAACATATACAAGAAATAGAATTAGTCCCAGCACCGATCCTTGTGGTACTCCACTTGTTACTGTTCGCCAGTCCGACTTCTCGCCCCTTACCCTAACTCTTTGGCTCCTTCCTGTTAGGTAGTTCCTTATCCATGCTAGGACCTTTCCCCCCACCCCCGCCTGCCTCTCGAGCTTGAACAGCAGTCTCATGTGCGGTACTGTATCAAAGGCTTTTTGGCAGTCCAGAAATATGCAGTCTGCCCAACCATCTCTGTCCTGTCTTATCCTCGTTATTTTATCATAGAATTCCAGAAGGTTTGTTAGGCACGATTTCCCTGTCCAGAACCCATGTTGATGTTTGTTCACAAACCTAATGTTCTCCAGGTGTGCAACCAGTCGTAGCCTAATTATTCTTTCCAGTATTTTACAGGGGATGCTTGTCAGTGATACAGGTCTATAGTTAAGTGCCTCCTCCCTATCACCTTTCTTGAAGATCGGCATGACATTTGCCTTCTTCCAGCAACTGGGCAATTCTCCCGACATAAGTGACTCATTAAAGACCCTTGCCAGAGGCACGCTGAGGGCCTGTGCTGCTTCTTTTAGTATCCACGGTGATACTTTGTCTGGTCCAACTGCTTTAGTTGCATCTAGAGTTGTCAACTGTTTCATTACCTCCTCTGCTGTCACCTCCATATCTGATAGTCTTTCATCTAGGGTAACCCCTTCCAACAATGGGAGCTGCTCAGGCTCGGTAGTGAACACTCCATGGAAACTGGCATTCAGTGCCTCGCAGATTTCCTTGTCACTTTCAGTATATGCCCCCTCTGTCTTCCTTAGTCTTGTCACTTGGTCGTTCACCGACATTTTTCTTCTGATATGACTGTGTAGTAACTTAGGTTGTTTTTTCGCTTTGATTGCAATATCGTTCTCATAGTCCCTTTCCGATGTTCGTCTTATGTTAATGTAATCGTTCCTAGCTCTGTTGTATCTGATCCTGTTGTCCTCTGTCCTTTGTCTTCTGTACTTCCTCCACTCCCGCCTGCTGGCCATTTTTGCTTCCTGACACTGTCTATTAAACCATGGGTTATTATATTCCTTCTTATTTTTTCCCTTTACTGTTGGTATAAATCTCTCTTCGGCCTCCTGGCATTTCTGTATGACTAGGTCCATCATATCTTGGACTGTTTTTCCTCTAATTTCTTCCTCCCACAGCACTTCACCCAGATAGTCCCTTATCATCTTATAGTCCCCTTTCCTGTAGTCAACTCTCCTTTCCCAGATCTCTTGTCCCATGGTCATAAGTTTGAATTCCATCATGTAGTCAAAGACTAGGACACAATGGTCACTGGCCCCTAGAGGTATTTCATGCTCTAAATTCTCGATATCTTCTACGTTCTGGGTGAAAATCAGGTCTAATAGGCTCGGTGCATCTCCTCCTCTTTCCCTTATGTCTTCCTTCACATGTTGTGTTAGGAAATTCCTGTCTATAACATCTATTAATTTCGCTCCCCACGTTTCGTCCCCTCCATGGGGATTCCCTGATTCCCAATTTATCTCTCCATGATTTAGGTCCCCCATGATCAGCAGCTTCGCTCTCATTCTGTGGGCTAGTGTTGCTGCCTTCTGCAGTTCATCTATACATGCCTTGTTGTTGTCATCATACTCCTTCCTGGGTCTTCTACTGTTTGGTGGGGGATTGTAGATTACCAAGATCACAATCTTCCTCCCATCTACTGTCAGAGTTCCATGTATGAAGCTTGTGCACTCATTGGTAACTCGATTTCCCAGGTCTTCAAACTTCCATTTTCGCTTTATTAGGAGTGCCACTCCCCCTCCCTGTCTCTGTGTCCTCTCTTTTCGTATCACCTGGTACCCTTCAGGAAAGATTGCATCTGAGATCATGTCATTAATTTTAGTTTCCACAATTGCAACTATGTCAGGATCTGTGTCACTCACTCTTTCTTTTATCTCTTCTGCTTTATTAGATACCCCATCAGCATTGGTGTACCAAACCTTGAGATTCTTCATGGTTCTTCATGGAACTCTGGTACCAGAGTTCTCCCTTTCTCTGGGGGCCTGGGGTGTGACTGGGGGCAGGGGGGATCTGGGGGTGTCTGGGGGATGACTGGGGGTGGGGAGGATC
>NC_091171.1:4365247-4402747 GCF_040958095.1 Procambarus clarkii
CTAGGGGGTAAGCCACGTTGCTTCACCCTGTGGTCTTCGTGTCACGTTAATGTTGGCTGGTTTGATACGTGTTTATGACGTCTCCATTGTCAGGTTGACAGACATGCTATGGCGGGCCCAACCTGCTCCGTCTGCCATCTCTTGCGTCTGGGGGGGGGGGGGTGTCTTACTCTGCCATCTCTTGTGTCTCTTGCGTGCCCTAAGCTGCCTTCTCCTGTATTTCTTCTATGTCCTCCTTTAGCTGCTCTCTACTTGCCCTTCATCTCTTACCTTGATATCCGGCCTCCCCTCCTATGCTGCCTTCCTCCTGCATCACCCCTTCCCTTTGTCTCCTCCCTTCTTCTCTTTCGTAATTCTTACTTCCTCCGCCTCCCTGATCTCCCTTATATGTTACATGTGTTTCCTTGCTTCCAACTCCATATATCTCCTCCACCCTCCTGATATAGCTGGCCTCCACCCTCCTGATATAGCTATAGCTGGGGGGTAGTTCGCGGGGGAGGGGACAGACGTGTCGTCGTCGCGCTCCGTTAAAACACTGGAATAAACCGGGCTTTTTTAGGATTACAACCATGGATTACGGCCCACAGTGATCACCAAGTGCATAGTGACCCGTAGGAAAATAGAATACAGAAATTAACAATGGAAATTTGAGTTAAATACAGAATAAAGGTGGTCCCACGTGGTGAGCCAGTGCCACCAGGCTCATGTGTACAGGCATAAGCGATATATATCAAATATAGCGAGCAGTGATACGTTGATCAGTGAAGTGGAACGTGTAACACAACATATAAATTAGTGGATAGTGTTAGAGAATTGTACAAAGAAAAAGTATAAATGTAAAGTTGTGGAGGAGGCATCACACTAGGCTGTTTATTACACAGCCACGAGGCCTACACAGTGTAGAGGACGTCCCGCAGTAACAGTATACTCCCTCAGTGATAATATACTGGCAATATATACGGTAATACGGGAAAGTGGAGCTAGGAACTAGTAATAGAGTAAGTGAATAACATTGCAAGCCGGAAGAAAGCAGAAATTCCCTTAGGATATTACAGGCACATAATCAGTGTATAAATCAAGTAACTGGCAACCAGTGACATCCTGGTTGGCCATCCTGCCCCCGACCTGGGACAAACAACGGTCAACTGGACGGTCCCAAGAGGACCATATTTTCTCCACAAGGCGATAAGTACCCCCACATAAACTTGAACAAATAAACATATGTAATATTATAAATATACTGGATACATATTATATATACATACATATAATACTTAAATATATGCATATATTATTATAATATCACAAACCCAACATGGAGGTGTGTGGAGGCTGCCTTAAGTCACTTCGGAAGAGTGTTGTAGGCATTGTATGTAACATTTGTAACATAAGGTTTCACCTGAGTTGTACAGGATTACCTACACAATATGCAAACCGGGAAGGTAACTACTGGATCTGTCAAAGAGACAGACAGTTGTGGGAAAACATCACCAAACTAATGAATAACATTCCTGAAGTACACAGGCTACAATTCACGCAAAAACTACCAGAAATATATGCAGAGTATATAAAGACAGCAACGAACTCTGAACACAACCCAGGGACTGAGAAGTTAGAGAGTCAAAGTAGCAATGTAGAAGGGTATAGTGTCGAGGTACACAAAAATGAAGGCAATATTGTAGAGCACACTGGTGATATGAATAAGGAGAGAAAAAATGAGACGAATGAGAACACAAATGAGAAAGACGAAAGCAACAAGGAGAAAGATAAGGGCAATACCGAGAATGAATGCAGAAACGAGAAAGTTGGAACAAAAAACACAGAGGTAGCCAAGTCGTGCACGGGTACAAACAAGAATAATACAATCACAAATGAAAATATTTGCTGGTATTATGCAAAAGGACAGTGTAGATATGGGCCCAGAGGCACGGAATGCTCATTCATGCACCCACGGAAATGCCGAAACTGGTTAGGGAAAGGCAGATGTCGTTTTGATTCAGAGTGTAGATATTTTCACCCTAAGCTATGCACACTCTCAGTCAATGAGAGGAAATGCTACGATCTTCACTGCCCCGATTTCCACGTCAGAGGTACACAGCGCCATATAAGAGAAGAAGTCCAACATAATAGCCCTGAAAATTTTTTAGAGGCAGGTACAAACAGAGGGAGAAACAGACAGGCAGAAACGTGGCAGGAGTACGGATGGAGAGGGGGAAATGCCCAAGACTGGACTACAGTTCGTCATCAAGCCCACACATACTACACCCCCCAACTACACAGAGACTACCACACTCCCCAGTATCACTTCCAAAACTGGACAAACCATTGCCACAACAACACACCCTGGGTCAGGGTAGAGAGGAGGGAGAACTACCAAAACCTTCCAGAAGTGACACACAATATGGACAATCATTCATATTTGCAAACATTCAAGGTTTAAAGCCAAAGTCAAGAAATAAAGTTAAGTTCATAAATGGCCTTCTATTAGAGTCAAACTCAATATTTGGGGCATTCACGGAAACTCATACAAAAGATTACATGGATGGTGAAATCTGGATTCCAAATTATAATCTATATAGATGTGATAGAAAAACTAGGACAAATGGAGGAGTAGGTCTGTATATTAAAGAAGACCTGGTATGCACAGAACTATTAAATTCAACTAATGAGGTGGTAGAGGTACTTGGAATGAAGGTAGAGAAACTAAACCTAATTATTATTCTAATATATAAACCGCCAGATACAACGATTGAGGAATTCACAGAACAGATGCACAAAATAGAGAACATACTTGACAACCTAGCAAACCCAGCTCCAGATATTATCTTTCTTGGAGATTTCAATTTACCGAGTCTAAGATGGAGAACGGCAAACACAAATATCATAGCAGGGAATGACCCGGGAAATAACCAACCACAGGTTAGAGAACTTTTGAGATTCTGTGACAAATTCTCGCTCAATCAACAGATTACAGAACCAACTAGGAACGAAAACACACTAGACTTGTTATTCACAAACAATGATGAACTAATCAGGGATATCACAATCTCAGATACTTCATACTCAGACCATAAGCTCATTGAAGTGCGAACTAGCATAAATAACGGTAGTAGGTCTAAGAGACCCAACAAGCGAGAAGGAATATTCAATCAATTCAATTTCAACAATAAGAGGATTGACTGGGAAAAAATAAATGTAGACCTTGCAATCATTCAATGGGAGACGGTCTTAAGCGACAAAACTCCCACACAGGGAATAGCTCAACTGACAGCTGAAGCTTACAAGGTCTGCTTGAAGCACGTACCTGTGAGGAGGGGCAGAAAGAGGACCACTCTAGAAAGAGAACGGAGACGACTGTACAGGAGAAGGAAAAAAATAACGGAAATGCTTCGGCAGACACAACTATCACAAGCAAGGAAAACAAGCCTAAGCAGGGAGATTGAGGAAATAGAACAAACGTTGAAGCGATCATATGAGTCTGAGGAAATGGAATTGGAACAGAAAGCTATACAAGAGATAAGGAAAAATCCGAAATATTTTTTCACATACGCAAAATCAAAATCCAAAACCTCGACCAGTATTGGACCGTTAATTACAAATGAAGGTACGTACACAGAGGACAACAAAGAGATTAGTGAAATTCTAAGAAGCCAGTATGAGGCTATGTTTAGCACACCAATAAACAACATGAAAGTTGATGACCCAGACAGCTTCTTTATGAATGACATTCAAGCTGCAGATAATATAACGGATATTACCACAAACTCGGAAGACTTTGAAAGAGAAATTGATAATATGCCTATGCACTCAGCTCCTGGGCCTGACTCATGGAATTCAATATTCATAAAGAAATGTAAAGTACCAGTAGCGAGAGCACTCAGCGTAATATGGAGAAAGAGCCTGGATACAGGGGAGATACCAGCAGCACTTAAATCTGCAGATATAGCTCCGTTGCACAAGGGGGGGAGTAAAGCCTTGGCAAAAAATTATAGGCCAGTTGCACTAACATCACACATAATAAAAGTGTTTGAAAGAGTGATTAGGAATCAAATTTCTAGTTTTATGGAAAACAATGAATTGCACAATCCAGGACAACATGGATTTAGAGCGGGAAGATCCTGTCTGTCACAGTTACTCAACCACTATGACAAAATCACAGAAGCCCTAGAAGAAAAGCAAAATGCAGATGTTGTATACACAGACTTTGCAAAGGCGTTCGACAAATGTGACCATGGGGTGATAGCTCACAAAATGAGGTCAATGGGAATAACTGGAAAAGTAGGACGCTGGATACTCAATTTCCTGTCGAACAGAACACAAAGAGTAACAGTCAATCAGATAAAATCGAGTCCAAGCGATGTTAAAAGCTCTGTACCTCAAGGTACAGTCCTTGCACCGCTACTGTTCCTTATTCTCATATCTGATATAGACAAAAATACACGCCACAGCTTCGTGTCGTCCTTTGCAGATGACACAAAAATCAGCATGAAAATTACCTCTGCTGAAGACATTGAAAAACTACAAGCAGATGTCAACAAAGTTTTTGATTGGGCAGCAGAAAATAACATGATGTTTAACAGTGATAAATTTCAGGTACTCAGGTACGGCAAAAATGAGGATCTGAAACATAATACAGGGTACAAAACACAATCGAATCTTCCCATAGTAGGAAAACAGCATGTCAAGGATTTGGGAATAATGATGTCCGACGATCTAACGTTTAGGGAGCATAACCAAGCAAATATCGCGTCAGCCAGAAAAATGATCGGATGGATTACGAGAACTTTCAAATCCAGGGATCCCATCACAATGGTTGTACTCTTCAAGTCACTTGTGCTGTCCCGTCTCGAGTACTGCTCAGTACTCACTTCCCCCTTCAGAGCAGGAGAGATTGCTGAAATAGAGGGAATACAGAGAACATATACGGCACGCATAGACGAGATAAAACACCTAAATTATTGGGATCGTCTCAAAGCTCTCCAAATGTACTCTCTAGAAAGGAGACGAGAGAGATACCAAATAATATACACCTGGAAAATACTGGAGGGTCAGGTCCCAAATCTACACAGTAAAATAACAACGTACTGGAGTGAACGATATGGAAGAAAATGCAAGATTGAACCTGTGAAGAGCAGAGGTGTCATAGGCACAATCAGAGAGCACTGTATAAACATCAGGGGTCCGCGGTTGTTCAACGTCCTCCCAGCGAGCATAAGAAATATTGCCGGAACAACCGTGGACATCTTCAAGAGAAAACTGGACGGTTTTCTAAGAGAAGTTCCGGATCAGCCGGGCTGTGGTGGGTACGTGGCCCTGCGGGCCGCTCCAAGCAACAGCCTGGTGGACCAAACTCTCACAAGTCGAGCCTGGCCTCGGGCCGGGCTTGGGGAGTAGAAGAACTCCCAGAACCCCATCAACCAGGTAACCAGGTATCCTCCTCCACCCTCCTGATATAGCTGGCCTCCTCCACCCTCCTGATATAGCTGGCCTCCTCCACCCTCCTGATATAGCTGGCCTCCTCCACCCTCCTGATATAGCTGGCCTCCTCCACCCTCCTGATATAGCTGGCCTCCTCCACCCTCCTGATATAGCTGGCCTCCTCCACCCTCCTGATATAGCTGGCCTCCTCCACCCTCCTGATATAGCTGGCCTCCTCCACCCTCCTGATATAGCTGGCCTCCTCCACCCTCCTGATATAGCTGGCCTCCTCCACCCTCCTGATATAGCTGGCCTCCTCCACCCTCCTGATATAGCTGGCCTCCTCCACCCTCCTGATATAGCTGGCCTCCTCCACCCTCCTGATATAGCTGGCCTCCTCCACCCTCCAGATATAGCTGGCCTCCTCCACCCTCCAGATATAGCTGGCCTCCTCCACCCTCCTGATATAGCTGGCCTCCTCCACCCTCCAGATATAGCTGGCCTCCTCCACCCTCCAGATATAGCTGGCCTCCTCCACCCTCCAGATATTGCTGGCCTCCTCCACCCTCCAGATATAGCTGGCCTCCTCCACCCTCCAGATATAGCTGGCCTCCTCCACCCTCCAGATATTGCTGGCCTCCTCCACCCTCCAGATATAGCTGGCCTCCTCCACCCTCCTGATATAGCTGGCCTCCTCCACCCTCCAGATATTGCTGGCCTCCTCCACCCTCCAGATATAGCTGGCCTCCTCCACCCTCCTGATATAGCTGGCCTCCTCCACCCTCCTGATATAGCTGGCCTCCTCCACCCTCCAGATATAGCTGGCCTCCTCCACCCTCCTGATATAGCTGGCCTCCTCCACCCTCCAGATATAGCTGGCCTCCTCCACCCTCCTGATATAGCTGGCCTCCTCCACCCTCCAGATATAGCTGGCCTCCTCCACCCTCCAGATATTGCTGGCCTCCTCCACCCTCCAGATATAGCTGGCCTCCTCCACCCTCCAGATATAGCTGGCCTCCTCCACCCTCCTGATATAGCTGGCCTCCTCCACCCTCCTGATATAGCTGGCCTCCTCCACCCTCCTGATATAGCTGGCCTCCTCCACCCTCCTGATATAGCTGGCCTCCTCCACCCTCCAAATATAGCTGGCCTCCTCCACCCTCCTGATATAGCTGGCCTCCTCCACCCTCCAGATATAGCTGGCCTCCTCCACCCTCCAGATATAGCTGGCCTCCTCCACCCTCCAGATATTGCTGGCCTCCTCCACCCTCCAGATATAGCTGGCCTCCTCCACCCTCCAGATATAGCTGGCCTCCTCCTTCCTCCTGATATAGCTGGCCTCCTCCACCCTCCAGATATAGCTGGCCTCCTCCACCCTCCTGATATAGCTGGCCTCCTCCACCCTCCAGATATAGCTGGCCTCCTCCTCCCTCCTAATATAGCTGGCCTCCTCCACCCTCCTAATATAGCTGGCCTCCTCCTCCCTCCTGATATAGCTGGTCTCCTCCACCCTCCTGATATAGCTGATCTCCTCCACCCTCCTAATATAGCTGGCCTCCTCCACCCTCCTAATATAGCTGGCCTCCTCCTCCCTCCTGATATAGCTGGTCTCCTCCACCCTCCTGATATAGCTGATCTCCTCCACCCTCCTAATATAGCTGGTCTCCTCCACCCTCCTAATATAGCTGGCCTCCTCCACCCTCCTAATATAGCTGGCCTCCTCCACCCTCCTAATATAGCTGGCCTCCTCCTCCCTCCTGATATAGCTGGTCTCCTCCACCCTCCTGATATAGCTGGTCTTCTCCACCCTCCTAATATAGCTGGTCTCCTCCACCCTCCTAATATAGCTGGTCTCCTCCACCCTCCTAATATAGCTGGTCTCCTCCACCCTCCTAATATAGCTGGCCTCCTCCACCCTCCTAATATAGCTGGTCTCCTCCACCCTCCTGATATAGCTGGTCTCCTCCACCCTCCTGATATAGCTGGTCTCCTCCACCCTCCTGATATAGCTGGCCTCCTCCACCCTCCTAATATAGCTGGCCTCCTCCACCCTCCTAATATAGCTGGTCTCCTCCACCCTCCAGATATAGCTGGCCTCCTCCTCCCTCCTGATATAGCTGGCCTCCTCCACCCTCCTGATATAGCTGGTCTCCTCCACCCTCCTGATATAGCTGGCCTCCTCCACCCTCCTAATATAGCTGGCCTCCTCCACCCTCCTAATATAGCTGGCCTCCTCCACCCTCCTAATATAGCTGGCCTCCTCCTCCCTCCTGATATAGCTGGCCTCCTCCACCCTCCTGATATAGCTGGTCTCCTCCACCCTCCTGATATAGCTGGCCTCCTCCACCCTCCTAATATAGCTGGCCTCCTCCACCCTCCTAATATAGCTGGTCTCCTCCACCCTCCAGATATAGCTGGCCTCCTCCACCCTCCAGATATAGCTGGCCTCCTCCACCCTCCTGATATAGCTGGCCTCCTCCACCCTCCTGATATAGCTGGCCTCCTCGACCCTCCTGATATAGCTGGCCTCCTCCACCCTCCTGATATAGCTGGTCTCCTCCACCCTCCTAATATAGCTGGTCTCCTCCACCCTCCTAATATAGCTGGTCTCCTCCACCCTCCTAATATAGCTGGCCTCCTCCACCCTCCTAATATAGCTGGCCTCCTCCACCCTCCTAATATAGCTGGTCTCCTCCACCCTCCAGATATAGCTGGCCTCCTCCACCCTCCAGATATAGCTGGCCTCCTCCACCCTCCTGATATAGCTGGCCTCCTCCACCCTCCTGATATAGCTGGCCTCCTCCACCCTCCTGATATAGCTGGCCTCCTCCACCCTCCTGATATAGCTGGCCTCCTCCACCCTCCTGATATAGCTGGCCTCCTCCACCCTCCTGATATAGCTGGCCTCCTCCACCCTCCAGATATAGCTGGCCTCCTCCACCCTCCTGATATAGCTGGCCTCCTCCACCCTCCTGATATAGCTGGCCTCCTCCACCCTCCTGATATAGCTGGCCTCCTCCACCCTCCAGATATAGCTGGCCTCCTCCACCCTCCTGATATAGCTGGCCTCCTCCACCCTCCTGATATAGCTGGCCTCCTCCACCCTCCTGATATAGCTGGCCTCCTCCACCCTCCTGATATAGCTGGCCTCCTCCACCCTCCTGATATAGCTGGCCTCCAGGGCTGTAATTACTCCATATATTGTGCCAGTGTCTTTTCTACTGTCAATTATCTTCTCAAACACTTGTCTCCCCTACATTTGCTCTCGCTTTCCCCTCATTAATCCTCCCCTCACTCAACCCTCCCCTCAGTCACCCTCCCCTCACTCAACCCTCCCCTCACTCACCCTCCCCTCACTCACCCTCCCCTCACTCAACCCTCCCCTCACTCAACCCTCCCCTCACTCACCCTCCCCTCACTCAACCCTCCCATCACTCAACCCTCCCCTCACTCAACCCTCCCCTCACTCAACCCTCTCCTCAATCAACCCTCCCCTCACTCACCCTCCCCTCACTCAACCCTCCCCTCACTCAACCCTCCCCTCATTCAACCCTCCCCTCACTCACCCTCCCCTCACTCACCCTCCCCTCACTCACCCTCCCCTTCACTCAACCCTCTCCTCACTCAACCCTCCCCTCACTCAACCCTCCCCTCACTCACCCTCCCCCTCACTCAACCCTCCCCTCACTCACCCTCCCCTCACTCACCCTCCCCTCACTCAACCTCCCCTCACTCACCCTCCCCTCACTCCCCCCTCCCCCCTCACTCAACCCTCCTCTCACTCACCCTCCCCTCACTCGCCCTCCCCTTACTCAACCCTCCCCTCACTCAACCTTCCCCTCACTCACCCTCCCCTCACTCACCCTCCCCTCACTCAACCCTCCCCCTCACTCAACCCTCCCCTCACTCCCCCTCCCCCTCACTCACCCTCCCCTCACTCAACCCTCCCCTTCACTCAAACCTCCCCTCACTCACCCTCCCCTCACTCACCTTCCCCTCACTCAACCCTCCCCTCACTCAACCCTCCCCTCACTCACCCTCCCCTCACTCACCCTCCCCTCACTCACCCTCAGCTCACTCAACCCTCCCCCTCACTCAACCCTCCCCTCACTCACCCTCCCCACACTCAACCTCCCCTCACTCACCCTCCCCTCACTCAACGCTCCCCTCACTCAACCCTCCCCTCACTCAACCTTCCCCTCACTCACCCTCCCCTCACTCAACCCTCCCCTCACTCAACCCTTCCCCACTCACCCTCCCCTCACTCAACCCTCCCCTCACTCACCCTCCCCTCACTCACCCTTCCCTCACCCAACCTCCCCTCACTCACCCTTCCCTCACCCAACCTCCCCTTACTCAACCCTCCCCTCACTCAACCACCCCTCACTCACCCTCCCCTCACTCACCCTCCCCTCACTCACCCTCCCCTTACTCAACCCTCCCCTCACTCACCCTCCCCTCACTCAACCCTCCCCTCACCCAACCTCCCTTCACTCAACCCTCCCCTCACTCACCCTCCCCTCACTCACCCTCCCCTCACTCAACCACCCCTCACTTACCCTCCCCTTACTCAACCCTCCCCTCACTCACCCTTCCCTCACCCAACCTCCCCTCACTCACCCTTCCCTCACCCAACCTCCCCTCACTCACCCTTCCCTCACCCAACCTCCCCTTACTCAACCCTCCCCTCACTCACCCACCCCTCACTTACCCTCCCCTCACTTACCCTCCCCTCACTCAGCCTCCCCTCACTCACCCTCCCCTTACTCAACCCTCCCCTCACTCACTCTCCCCTCACTCAACCCTCCCCTCACCCAACCTCCCTTCACTCAACCCTCCCCTCACTCACCCTCCCCTCACTCACCCTCCCCCTCACTCAACCCTCCCCTCACTCACCCTCCCCTCACTCACCCTCCCCTCACTCACCCTCCCCTCACTCTCCCTCCCCCTCACTCAACCCTCCCCTCACTCACCCTCCCCTCACTCACCCTCTCCTCACCCAACCTCCCCTTATTCAACCCTCCCCTCACTCCCCCTCCCCCTCACTCAACCCTCCCCTCACTCACCCTCCTCTCACTCAGCCTCCCCTCACTCACCCTCCCCTTACTCACCCTCATCTCACTCAACCCTCCCCTCACTCAACCCTCTCCTCACTCAACCCTCCCCTCACCCAACCTCCCCTCACTTAACCCTCCCCCTCACTCAACCCTCCCCTCACTCATCCTCCTCTCACTCACCCTCCCCTCACCCTCCTCTCACTCACCCTCCCCTCACTCACCCTCCCCTCACTCACCCTCCCCTCACTCAACCCTCCCCTCACTCACCCTCCCCTCACTCACCCTCCCCTCACTCACCCTCCCCTCACTCAACCCTCCCCTCACTCACCCTCCCCTCACTCAACTCTCCCCTCACTCAACCCTCCCCTCACTCAACTCTCCTCTCACTCACCCTCCCCTCACTCAACCCTCCCCTCACTCAACCCTCCCCTCACCCAACCACCCCTTACTCAACCCTCCCCTCACTCACCCTCCCCTCACTCACCCTCCCCTCACTCACCCTCCCCTCACTCAACCCTCCCCTCACTCAACCCTCCCCTCACTCACCCTCCCCTCACTCAACCCTCCCATCACTCTCCCTCCCCTTACTCAACCCTCCCCTTACTCAACCCTTCCCTCACTCAACCCTCCTCTCACTCACGCTCCCCTCACTCAATCTCCTCTCACCCTCCCCTCACTCAACCTCCCCTCACTCAACCTCCCCTCACTCAACCTCCCCTCACCCAACCTCCCCTCGCTCAACCTCCTCTCAACCTCCCCCTCATTCAACCTCCCCTCACTCAACCTCCTCTCACCCTCCCCTCACTCAACCTCCTCTCAACCTCCCCTCACTCAACCTCCCCTCACTCATCCTCCCCTCACTCAACCTCCCCTCGCTCAACCTCCCCTCAACCTCCCCTCACTCAACCCTCCCCTCACTCAACCTTCCCCTCACTCAACCTCCTCTCAACCTTTCCTCACTCAACCCTCCCCTCACTCAACACTCCCCTCACTCAACCCTCCCCTCACTCAACCCTCCCCTCACTCACCCTCCCCTCACTCAACCCTCCCATCACTCAACCCTCCCCTCACTCAACCCTCCCCTCACTCACCCTCCTCTCACTCACCATCCCCTCACTCACCCTCCCCTCACTCAACACTCCCCTCACTCAACCCTCCCATCACTCAACCCTCCCCTCACTCACCCTCCCCTTACTCAACCCTCCCCTCACTCAACCCTCTCCTCACTTACCCTCCCCTTACTCAACCCTTCCCTTACTCAACCTCCCCTCACTCAACCCTCCTCTCACTCACCCTCCCCTCACTCAACCTCCCCTCACTCAACCTCCCCTCACTCAACCTCCCCTCACTCAACCTCCTCTCACCCTCCCCTCACTCAACCTCCCCTCACTCAACCTCCTCTCAACCTCCCCTCACTCAACCTCCCCTCTCTCAACCTCCCCTCACTCAACCTCCCCTCTCTCAACCTCCCCTCAGTCAACCTCCTCTCACCCTCCCCTCACTCAACCTCCTCTCAACCTCCCCTCACTCATCCTCCCCTCACTCAACCTCCCCTCACTCAACCCTCCCCTCACTCAACCTCCTCTCAACCTCCCCTCACTCAACCCTCCCCTCACTCAACCCTTCCCTCACTCAACCTCCTCTCAACCTTTCCTCACTCAACCCTCCCCTCACTCAGCCTCCCCTCACTCAATCCTTTCCTCTCATTTCTGTGTTCAATTGGTTTCTCTTTCTGTGTGTGGTCGCCTTTCTCCCTCTGTTCATTCCTTCTATCACTGTCTTCCTTCCCCTTCCCAGTCTTTCCCCTCTTCCATCTTCTTTCATCGTTTCTCCTATCATTCTCCCCTACCCAAATCCATCCTCTCCAAACCAATTCCCTCCCCTCCCACAGCTTCCCCCCCCTTCCATTCCTCCCCTCCCACCTCTCCCCCCCCCCCCTCCCCTCCCACCTCTCCCCCCCCCCCCCTCCCCTCCCACCTCTCCCGCCGCAGTATTCCAGCATAATTTGACGAGCACAAAACTGGAAGGGTTTATATTTTAAGGAATTTCTGTGCGAGTTTTCTTAGGAGTTCAGCCCGTCTTGTCTGTGTTTGTTTCTTGTTCTTTGTCTTCTCCTGTAAGGTTATTTGTCTTTGTCTCCCCCTCCCCCCCCCCCTCCTCCCTCCCTCCTCCTACTCCTTATTTGCTGACTCAGGTACAGGTACAGGTACAGGTGGGCTAGAGAGCTGTTTTCCTCTAGCTTATGTTAAGGTTTGTTCACTAGTTTTCCCTGGAACACGTCCTGACCGTCGGCTTTACTCCCAGGTCCCTCAGTTAAGCAGTTACGGATTGGTTCCCAGTCAATCCTCCCCCGGTTTTGTCACTGGGCAGGAATTGTGTGTCATGTATACGGTGTGTGTGTGTGTGTGTGTGTGTGTGTGTGTGTGTGTGTGTGTGTGTGTGTGTGTGTGTGTGTGTGTGTGTGTGTGTGTGTGTAATTACCTTAGTGTAGTTACAGGATGCCACCTTCTCACTTGTTCCAACCGTCTACTTCTCTGTGAAAGAAAACTTTCTAATATTTTTTCGGCACTTTTGTTTCCTTAGGTTGAATCTGTGTCCTCTTGTTCGTGAAGTTGCTGGTTTCAGGAATTCCTCTTTGTCAGTTTGGTCGATTCCTGTTAGTATTTTGTAAGAGGTGATCATATCACCTCTTTCTTCTATCTTCTAGTTTTGGCATGTTTAAGGCCTCTAGTCTCTCCTCGTAACTTGTTTCTCAGTTCCGGAGCCATTTTGTAGCATGTCGCTGCTCCTTTTCCAGTTGGTTTATTTGCTTCTTGAGATTTGGGCACCAGACAACTGCTGCATATTCCAGTTTTGGACTCACAAAAGTCATGAAGAGTTTCTTTAGTATCTCACCATCTATATACTTATAAGCGTCTGAAGTTGGAAAGCGACACATCGGCTCCTCTCACAATGTTCTTTATGTGTTCCTCTGGCGACAGCTGACTATCCACAACCACTCCTAAGTCTCCTTCTTTATTAGAGTTCTGTAATTCCTGTCCACATAATTTGTAAGTTGTGTGTGGTCTATTTTCTCTGATTCCACATTCAATACCATGGCATTTATTCACATTGAATTCCATTTGCCACTTGACGCTCCAAGCACTTATTTTATCTAGATCACTATGAAGGGCATTACAGTCGTCTGCGTCTCCTGTCTTCTACAGTATCTTAGCATAATCAGCAAACATGTTCATATAATTCTGTATTCCTTCTGGTAGATGGTTTATGTAGACGATGAACATTACTGGTGCAAGAACTGAACCCTGCAGTACTCCGCTAGTAACACTCCTCCAGTCTGATACATTGTCTCTGATTACTGCCCTAATCTGTCTGTTAGAACATTTTTCATCCATGTCATAAGTCTCCCTGTCACCCCTCCAGCATGTTCCAGTTTCCAGAACAGTCTCTTGTGTTGGACTCTGTCAAAACCCACTTTTAGGGCCAGATAGACACAGTCAACCCAACCTTCTTTGTCTTGTAGAATATCTGTGGCGGAGGTGCAATAAGTACATCAACATCAGAGGCCCGAGACTGTTCAACACGCTTCCACTACACATAAGGGACATAACTGGCCGACCCCTCACAGTGTTCAAGAGAGAACTATCAACATCAGAGGCCCGAGACTGTTCAACACGCTTCCACTACACATAAGGGACATAACTGGCCGACCCCTCACAGTGTTCAAGAGAGAACTATCAACATCAGAGGCCCGAGACTGTTCAACACGCTTCCACTACACATAAGGGACATAACTGGCCGACCCCTCACAGTGTTCAAAAGAGAACTATCAACATCAGAGGCCCGAGACTGTTCAACACGCTTCCACTACACATAAGGGACATAACTGGCCGACCCCTCACAGTGTTTAAGAGAGAACTATCAACATCAGAGGCCCGAGACTGTTCAACACGCTTCCACTACACATAAGGGACATAACTGGCCGACCCCTCACAGTGTTCAAGAGAGAACTATCAACATCAGAGGCCCGAGACTGTTCAACACGCTTCCACTCTACATAAGGGACATAACTGGCCGACCCCTCACAGTGTTCAAGAGAGAACTATCAACATCAGAGGCCCGAGACTGTTCAACACGCTTCCACTACACATAAGGGACATAACTGGCCGACCTCTTACAGTGTTCAAGAGAGAACTATCAACATCAGAGGCCCGAGACTGTTCAACACGCTTCCACTACACATAAGGGACATAACTGGTCGACCCCTCACAGTGTTCAAGAGAGAACTATCAACATCAGAGGCCCGAGACTGTTCAACACGCTTCCACTACACATAAGGGACATAACTGGCCGACCTCTTACAGTGTTCAAGAGAGAACTATCAACATCAGAGGCCCGAGACTGTTCAACACGCTTCCACTACACATAAGGGACATAACTGGCCGACCCATCACAGTGTTCAAGAGAGAACTATCAACATCAGAGGCCCGAGACTGATAAACACGCTTCCACTACACATAAGGGACATAACTGGCCGACCCCTCACAGTGTTCAAGAGAGAACTATCAACATCAGAGGCCCGTGGCTGTTCAACACGCTTCCACTACACATAAGGGGCATAACTGGTCGACCCCTCACAGTGTTCAAGAGAGAACTATCAACATCAGAGGCCCGAGACTGTTCAACACGCTTCCACTACACATAAGGGACATAACTGGCCGACACCCTCACAGTGTTTAAGAGAGAACTATCAACATAAGAGGCCCGAGACTGTCCAACACGCTTCCACTACACATAAGGGACATAACTGGCCGACCCCTCACAGTGTTCAAGAGAGAACTATCAACATCAGAGGCCCGAGACTGTTCAACACGCTTCCACTACACATAAGGGGCATAACTGGCCGACCCCTCACAGTGTTCAAGAGAGAACTATCAACATCAGAGGCCCGAGACTGTTCAACACGCTTCCACTACACATAAGGGGCATACTGGCCGACCTCTTACAGTGTTCAAGAGAGAACTATCAACATCAGAGGCCCGAGACTGTTCAACACGCTTCCACTACACATAAGGGACATAACTGGTCGACCCCTCACAGTGTTCAAGAGAGAACTATCAACATCAGAGGCCCGAGAATGTTCAACACGCTTCCACTACACATAAGGGACATAACTGGCCGACCCCTCAGTGTTCAAGAGAGAACTATCAACATCAGAGGCCCGAGACTGTTCAACACGCTTCCACTACACATAAGGGACATAACTGGCCGACCCCTCACAGTGTTCAAGAGAGAACTATCAACATCAGAGGCCCGAGACTGTTCAACACGCTTCCACTACACATAAGGGACATAACTGGCCGACCTCTTACAGTGTTCAAGAGAGAACTATCAACATCAGAGGCCCGAGACTGTTCAACACGCTTCCACTACACATAAGGGACATAACTGGTCGACCCCTCACAGTGTTCAAGAGAGAACTATCAACATCAGAGGCCCGAGAATGTTCAACACGCTTCCACTACACATAAGGGACATAACTGGCCGACCCCTCAGTGTTCAAGAGAGAACTATCAACATCAGAGGTCCGAGACTGTTCAACACGCTTCCACTACACATAAGGGACATAACTGGTCGACCCCTCACAGTGTTCAAGAGAGAACTATCAACATCAGAGGCCCGAGACTGTTCAACACGCTTCCACTACACATAAGGGACATAACTGGCCGACCCCTCACAGTGTTCAAGAGAGAACTATCAACATCAGAGGTCCGAGACTGTTCAACACGCTTCCACTACACATAAGGGACATAACTGGCCGACCCCTCACAGTGTTCAAGAGAGAACTATCAACATCAGAGGCCCGAGACTGTTCAACACGCTTCCACTACACATAAGGGACATAACTGGCCGACCCCTCACAGTGTTCAAGAGAGAACTATCAACATCAGAGGCCCGAGACTGTTCAACACGCTTCCACTACACATAAGGGACATAACTGGCCGACCCCTCACAGTGTTCAAGAGAGAACTATCAACATCAGAGGCCCGAGACTGTTCAACACGCTTCCACTACACATAAGGGACATAACTGGCCGACCCCTCACAGTGTTCAAGAGAGAACTGGATAAGCACCTCCAAAGGATACCTAATCAACCAACCAGGCTGTGATTCATAGGTCAAGCTGCGAGCAGCCGCGTCCAACATTGACCAGTCCAGCAACCAGGAGACCTGGTCGAGGACCGGGCCGCAGGGACATTGAGCCCCGAAATCATCGCAAGGTAACCTATCATAAAAAACTAAGTGTATTTGGTACACAGGATTGTCCTCACACACACAGGGTGTGTGTACTCACCTAGTTGTGCTTGCGGACCCCCACCATCCCAGGGGGGAACCCCACCCACCACCATCCCAGGGGGGACCCCCACCCACCACCATCCCAGTGGGGACCCCCACCATCCCAGGGGGGACCCCCCACCATCCCAGTGGGGACCCCCACCATCCCAGGGGGGGACCCCCACCATCCCAGGGGGGACCCCCACCATCCCAGGGGGGGACCCCCCACCCACCACAATCCCAGGGGGGACCTCCACCATCCCAGGGGGGGACCCCCTACCCTCCCAGGGGGGACCCCCACCATACCAGGGGGGACCCCCCACCCTCCCAGGGGGGACCTCCACCATCCCAGGGGGGACCCCCACCATCCCAGGGGGGACCTGGGAGCGACTCACAAGAAAATTGCCATCTCCAACTTGAGCCTCGGGGAGATGTTATCGGCATATGTATCAACTCTTGTCTTGTTCGAATTCCTGCCTACACCTGCTCGAACACCTGCCTACACCTGCTCGAACACCTGCCTACACCTGCTCGAACACCTGCCTACACCTGCTCGAACACCTGCCTACACCTGCTCGAACACCTGCCTACACCTGCTCGAACACCTGCCTACACCTGCTCGAACACCTGCCTACACCTGCTCGAACACCTGCCTACACCTGCTCGAACACCTGCCTACACCTGCTCGAACACCTGCCTACACCTGCTCGAACACCTGCCCACACCTGCTCGAACACCTGCCTACACCTGCTCGAACACCTGCCTACACCTGCTCGAACACCTGCCTACACCTGCTCGAACACCTGCCTACACCTGCTCGAACACCTGCCTACACCTGCTCGAACACCTGCCTACACCTGCTCGAACACCTGCCTACACCTTTTCGAACAGCATGCCTAAACTTGTTCGAACAACAGGCCTTCACCTGTTCGAACGCTTCCTTGCATCAATTAAATCACCTGCTAACACCACCAACCATCGTCAAGAACCAAGAATAACATAACGAGGAACAGGTGAACACGACAAGGAACAGGTGAACACGACAAGGAACAGGTGAACACGACAAGGAACAGGTCAACACGACAAGGAACAGGTCAACACGACAAGGAACAGGTGAACACGACAAGGAACAGGTGAACACGACAAGGAACAGGTCAACACGACAAGGAACAGGTCAACACGACAAGGAACAGGTCAACACGACAAGGAACACATGTTACGTGTCTCAGATGCCTTTGCGACGCATCTATGAGAAAGTGCACGTTTAAGCTCATCATGGTTCAGCGGGTTGTGCCTGTGTCTTGGGAAGTCCAAGGCCGCGAAATCGATCCCACTGCATTCCCATAGTAATTTTTTTAGCTATATTGCTTGTAACTGATCTCTGAGGAGGAGGAACTAGTTCCCTATGCCCCTCCCCCTTTCCCCCCTCGCTCCCCCTTTCCCCTCCCCACCACCCCCTTTCCATCTCCCCCTTCGTTTTCCCTTTCCCACAATAGCCTATAAATATGAGGCTTATCTTCCGATATTGTAGTGAGTGAGAGGTCTTGATAATGCGTGACGTCATGTCCCTCACCCTCTCCCTCATGATGGGGGGGGCGGTGAGGGAGAAGAAGGGGGGTTAGTGAGGGAGGGAAATGATGTGGAAGGTGGTGTTGTGGTGTATAGAGGGGTGGTGTTGTGGTGTATAGAGGGTGGTGTTGTGGTGTATAGAGGGGTGGTGTTGTGGTGTATAGAGGGGTGGTGTTGTGGTGTATAGAGGGGTGGTGTTGTGGTGTATAGAGGGGTGGTGTTGTGGGGTATGGAGGGTGGTGTTGTGGTGTATAGAGGGGTGGTGTTGTGGTGTATAGAGGGGTGGTGTTGTGGTGTATAGAGGGGTGGTGTTGTGGTGTATAGAGGGGTGGTGTTGTGGGGTATAGAGGGGTGGTGTTGTGGTGTATAGAGGGGTGGTGTTGTGGGGTATGGAGGGGAGGTGTTGTGGTGTATAGAGGGGTGGTGTTGTGGTGTATAGAGGGGTGGTGTTGTGGTGTATAGAGGGGTGGTGTTGTGGTGTATAGAGGGGTGGTGTTGTGGTGTATAGAGGGGTGGTGTTGTGGTGTATAGAGGGGTGGTGTTGTGGTGTATGGAGGGTGGTGTTGTGGTGTATAGAGGGGTGGTGTTGTGGTGTATAGAGGGGTGGTGTTGTGGGGTATAGAGGGGGTGGTGTTGTGGTGTATAGAGGGGTGGTGTTGTGGGGTATAGAGGGGTGGTGTTGTGGTGTATAGAGGGGTGGTGTTGTGGTGTATAGAGGGGTGGTGTTGAGGTGTATAGAGGGGTGGTGTTGTGGTGTATAGAGGGGTGGTGTTGTGGTGTATGGAGGGTGGTGTTGTGGTGTATAGAGGGGTGGTGTTGTGGTGTATAGAGGGGTGGTGTTGTGGGGTATAGAGGGGTGGTGTTGTGGTGTATAGAGGGGTGGTGTTGTGGGGTATAGAGGCGTGGTGTTGTGGTGTATAGAGGGGTGGTGTTGTGGGGTATAGAGGGGTGGTGTTGTGGTGTATAGAGGGGTGGTGTTGTGGTGTATAGAGGGGTGGTGTTGTGGTGTATAGAGGGGTGGTGTTGTGGGGTATAGAGGGGTGGTGTTGTGGTGTATGGAGGGTGGTGTTGTGGTGTATAGAGGGTGGTGTTGTGGTGTATAGAGGGGTGGTGTTGTGGTGTATGGAGGGGTGGTGTTGTGGTGTATAGAGGGGTGGTGTTGTGGGGTATAGAGGGGGTGGTGTTGTGGTGTATAGAGGGGTGGTGTTGTGGTGTATGGAGGGTGGTGTTGTGGTGTATAGAGGGGGTGGTGTTGTGGTGTATAGAGGGGGTGGTGTTGTGGTGTATAGAGGGGTGGTGTTGTGGTGTATGGAGGGTGGTGTTGTGGTGTATAGAGGGGGTGGTGTTGTGGTGTATAGAGGGGGTGGTGTTGTGGTGTATAGAGGGGTGGTGTTGTGGTGTATGGAGGGTGGTGTTGTGGTGTATAGAGGGGTGGTGTTGTGGTGTATAGAGGGGTGGTGTTGTGGTGTATAGAGGGGTGGTGTTGTGGGGTATAGAGGGGGTGGTGTTGTGGGGTATGGAGGGGTGGTGTTGTGGTGTATAGAGGGGTGGTGTTGTGGTGTATAGAGGGGGTGGTGTTGTGGTGTATAGAGGGGTGGTGTTGTGGGGTATGGAGGGGAGGTGTTGTGGTGTATAGAGGGGTGGTGTTGTGGGGTATGGAGGGGTGGTGTTGTGGTGTATAGAGGGGTGGTGTTGTGGGGTATAGAGGGGGTGGTGTTGTGGTGTATGGAGGGTGGTGTTGTGGTGTATAGAGGGGTGGTGTTGTGGTGTATAGAGGGGGTGGTGTTGTGGTGTATAGAGGGGTGGTGTTGTGGGTATAGAGGGGTGGTGTTGTGGGGTATGGAGGGGTGGTGTTGTGGGGTATAGAGGGGTGGTGTTGTGGTGTATAGAGGGGTGGTGTTGTGGGGTATAGAGGGGTGGTGTTGTGGTGTATGGAGGGTGGTGTTGTGGTGTATAGAGGGGTGGTGTTGTGGTGTATAGAGGGGTGGTGTTGTGGTGTATGGAGGGTGGTGTTGTGGTGTATAGAAGGGTGGTGTTGTGGTGTATAGAGGGGTGGTGTTGTGGTGTATGGAGGGGTGGTGTTGTGGTGTATAGAGGGGTGGTGTTGTGGTGTATAGAGGGGTGGTGTTGTGGTGTATGGAGGGTGGTGTTGTGGTGTATGGAGGGGTGGTGTTGTGGTGTATGGAGGGGTGGTGTTGTGGTGTATAGAGGGGTGGTGTTGTGGTGTATGGAGGGGTGGTGTTGTGGTGTATAGAGGGGTGGTGTTGTGGTGTATAGAGGGGTGGTGTTGTGGTGTATGGAGGGTGGTGTTGTGGTGTATAGAGGGGGTGGTGTTGTGGTGTATAGAGGGGTGGTGTTGTGGTGTATGGAGGGTGGTGTTGTGGTGTATAGAGGGGGTGGTGTTGTGGTGTATAGAGGGGTGGTGTTGTGGGGTATGGAGGGGTGGTGTTGTGGGGTATAGAGGGGTGGTGTTGTGGGGTATAGAGGGGTGGTGTTGTGGGGTATAGAGGGGTGGTGTTGTGGGGTATGGAGGGGTGGTGTTGTGGGGTATAGAGGGGTGGTGTTGTGGTGTATAGAGGGGTGGTGTTGTGGTGTATGGAGGGTGGTGTTGTGGTGTATGGAGGGTGGTGTTGTGGTGTATAGAGGGGTGGTGTTGTGGTGTATAGAGGGGTGGTGTTGTGGTGTATAGAGGGGTGGTGTTGTGGTGTATAGAGGGGTGGTGTTGTGGGGTATGGAGGGGAGGTGTTGTGGTGTATAGAGGGGTGGTGTTGTGGGGTATAGAGGGGTGGTGTTGTGGGGTATAGAGGGGTGGTGTTGTGGTGTATAGAGGGGTGGTGTTGTGGGGTATAGAGGGGTGGTGTTGTGGTGTATGGAGGGTGGTGTTGTGGTGTATGGAGGGTGGTGTTGTGGTGTATGGAGGGTGGTGTTGTGGTGTATAGAGGGGTGGTGTTGTGGGGTATGGAGGGTGGTGTTGTGGTGTATAGAGGGGTGGTGTTGTGGTGTATAGAGGGGTGGTGTTGTGGTGTATAGAGGGGTGGTGTTGTGGGGTATGGAGGGGAGGTGTTGTGGTGTATAGAGGGGTGGTGTTGTGGGGTATAGAGGGGTGGTGTTGTGGGGTATGGAGGGGTGGTGTTGTGGGGTATAGAGGGGTGGTGTTGTGGTGTATAGAGGGGGTGGTGTTGTGGTGTATAGAGGGGTGGTGTTGTGGGGTATAGAGGGGTGGTGTTGTGGTGTATAGAGGGGTGGTGTTATGGGGTATGGAGGGGAGGTGTTGTGGTGTATAGAGGGGTGGTGTTGTGGGGTATGGAGGGGTGGTGTTGTGGTGTACAGAGGGGTGGTGTTGTGGGGTATAGAGGGGTGGTGTTGTGGGGTATAGAGGGGTGGTGTTGTGGGGTATAGAGGGGTGGTGTTGTGGTGTATAGAGGGGTGGTGTTGTAGTGAGCTCTCACACCACAACCGGTGTGGTGTTCCCTCTGCAGGTGTGATGAGGGTGACGAGGGACTGTAGAGTAAGGCAGGTGTGGTCGTGGTCAATAATGGGGTCTCTAACCCGTGTCTAACGAGTATATCCGAGAGATCATGATAAGGAAGGTGAGCCACTATGCCTCCTCTGACGAAACGGCCAATAATACATTATTTACCGGTCTATTCTATTAAAATATTCTAACAGGAACTTCTCCTTCACGGCCCTGAGAGCGGATGAGAGCGTCCTGAAAGACGCTATTGGTAGAAATGTAACCCACCGTACTGACTCCAACCTGAAGATTGAACTAATGATATACTGTAAAAGCAAGAATTTTGCCATCATGCCCATAAAGGACTCCACTGACGCCAAACAAACCCCTCTGGAAAGAGACGAATATCGTCTATGCCTTCACATGCCCACTTGGGACCTGTCAGCCCCTAACGGTCTCAATATATAGGCAAGACAGCAACATCTCTCTCAAGGTGCCTGACACTGCACAAACAGCGAGGCGCCATTGAGGAATACGTGCTCTCTACACACACAAGATCATCACCAGAAATATGCTAACACCACCACAATAATCACCATATTCAGAGACACAGTCGAGGCTGCACACAGCAGAATACCTCACAAGTATCAACAGTCAGCGGACGCCAGAGTACACCTGCCATCTTCCAGATCAAGACCAAACTTCCAAGCTGTAGTGGGCCTCCTGGTCCAAGTGATGCCTCACTCCAGGTTACATATATTGCTCCAATTCATATCCACCTGCACGCTGCCTTTGAAAATGTTGACAAGGGTCAACGAAACGCATCTCTTAGCGTCAGCCCATAAAAAAACTTGTAAAAATGAACTTTGAAGTGTTAATTTTTCAACTAAACTTAAGAAAACGTGAATAAAAACATAAGAAAACTAGAGAATGTGTTAGAATGATTGATTAGAGCCTTGTGAAACATTTATTTAGGCGAATCTAGGTCTTGAATGACTTAAACTGCTTTCACTACAAAGTTTTGCGAAATGCCAAGATGCTGAGAGATGCAATGATCATTTTAAATTGCTTCTTCGTAAATCTTGCAACGAAGACTAATGCAAGTGATCGCCGTTGTTGTTTATGTTGGCAGGGGCCAGAGTGGGCAGTGTTGCAGCAGTGTTGGTGTGTATAGTGATACAACTGTAGTTTATAGTGATGTGGCGAGGCAAGGGCAGAGTGTGTGTGTTTGTATTCATCTAGTTGTATTCACCTAGTTGTGTTTGCGGGGGTTGAGCTCTGCTCTTTCGGCCCGCCTCTCAACTGCCTCTCAACTGTCAATCAACTGTTTACTAACTACTATTTTTTTCCACACCACACACACCCCAGGAAGCAGCCCGTGACAGGTGACTATCTCCCAGGTACCTATTTACTGCTAGGTAACAGGGCCATCAGGGTGAAAGAAACTCTGCCCATTGTTTCTCGCTGGGGTAGGGAATCGAACTCGGGACCGGGATTCGAACTCTGTGGTCTTGTCTGTCCACAGTTTGTCTTGTCTGTCTACTCACCTAGTTGCACTCACCTAATTGTGCTTGCAAGGCCGAGCATCTGCTGTTAAGCCCCGCCTTTTGACTATCATTCAGTGCAGTGACTTTTCACTTTTTGTTTATCATATGTACATGTAAAGCTGTGTATCAACTTGACTTGCACAGCTTCCTCATGTAATCCAGCCCAACTATTAACGACACTGAGACTGAAAAACGCTTCTGACATCTCTGTGACTCGTCTAGTTCCTTGTTTGTGACTTGTTTGTTTGTTCTTAACTTAAACCTTGCTTTTGTATCTATTTTATCGATTCCCCTCAGTATCTTGTATGTCGTTATCATGTTTTCCCTAATTTCTTCTTTCAAACAGCATATTGAGGTCCAGCTCCCCGAGTCATTCAACATACCCTAGTCCCCTTACCTCAGGAACGAACCTTGTTGCATATTTTTGGACCTTTTCTAGTTTGGTTGTTTAGGGGTGGGCTCCATACCGGGGCAGCACACTCAGTATGGATGTATACAGCACATGGAAGGGAGCTTTCTCCAGGTTCCTGAAGGATAACTGAACGTTTGCCAGTATTGCATACGCTGCCCTTGTTATTATGGTGGTGTGTGTCTCTGGTGATAGATCGCCAGTTGTGTCCACTCCTAAGTCTTTTTCTTTTCAGAAGTTGCAAGTTGCCTTCCCTTCAGCAGGTACTGTATTTGAGGTCTATTTCCTCCGACTCCTATCCTCATTACCTTGCATTAGTCAGGGTTAAAATCTAGTAGCCATTTCTCAGACTATCTCTGGAGATTGTCTAGTCCATCTTGTAATGTATAGCAATCCTCTTCAGTTGTGATTATGCACATTAGCTGAGCATTGTCAGTAAATATTACCAGAAATGAGCTTACTTCCTCTGTTAGATCGTTTATATATATATTAGAAACAGGCTGGGCGCTAGTACCGAGCCTTGAGGTACTCCACTTGTTACCTCTCTACAGTCAGGTAGTTCTCCTTGTACTATGAGTCTGCCTTCTTCCTGAAAGGTCCTCCTTCACCCACTTCAGTGTTCAGGACACACGAGACTTTGTTCTAGTTTACATAGTCGATTGTAAAGAAGTTTCAACAGCTTCCTGGAAATTCAGGAAAATGCTATCTGCTCACCCCTCTCTTTCCTGTTTAATTGTCGTCATCTTGTCCAAGCACTAATAAGTTGGTGAAAGAGGATTTTCCTTTGCTGAATCCATGTTAATACTTGGAAATAAACTTCATATGTTTTAAATGATCGGCGAGCCCTTTTTTAATCAGTCTAATATCTTACAGAAATACTCTCTAGTAATTCTAGTCTGTAAATCAGTGGCTTCTGTCTGCCTCCTTTTGTGTACATAGGTTCCACATTTGCCAATTTCCACATGTCAGAAAGTTCGCCCATTTGTAGTGATGAGGTAAAGACCATAACAAGGGGTCAAGATAATGCTGCAGCTGCCTGTTTTAGGAGCCATGGTGAGATCTGTGGCTGTCATCACATCCAGGAGCTCTGAGTGTTTCTTGACGTCCTCTGGTGTGACTTACATTTCAGTCAGTCTTCCTTCTGGTGGTGCATCTTCCACTAGAAGTCGTAGACCTTAGGGCCGCTTGGCATCTTATAAACTTACTGGAAGATTTGGTTAAGTCCTCGGCACACTTATCATTCTTTGTGAGGCCTCCTCTTCTGTGCAGCCTGATCACTTGTTCATTGACTGGCATCTGCCTCTGCATGTGTCTGTGGAGTAGTTCAGGTTGATCCTTGGCCTTGAATGCTATATCGTTCTCATGCTGCTTGTCTGTTGCTCCCCGAATTCCTGTGTATTCCTTCGTCTCTCTTGTGTGTTTGTTGTGGGTCTCTGTTCTGTGCTCACTATGTTTCTTCCAATTTCTTTTACTTCTCCTTTTTGCCTCTCAGGATTGTCTATTAAACCATTGACGATTTTTTCTCCTGCCTTCTTTTTCCCTTTAATCTTAAAAATCTAAATCAGCCGGTTAAATCTCATTTCAGATTCCTTGCATTGGCTAGTTATGAACTCCATCATCCCTTGTGTTGCTATGCCTCTTAGTTCTTTTTCCGACGGTATTCTCTCTCTAAGAATTCTCTGGCCTCCTGGTACTTGGCTTTATGGAAAGCTGGAATTCCATTTCCCTGTTGTCTTCCTCTTGCTTCAGGCATCATGATAACTACATAATCAAACACAAATACACAATGGTCATTTGCTCTTATTGGCATTTCATGCTCAATGTTCTTAACTGAAAGCTCAATGGTCCAATCTTGTGTTGGCATCTACTCTGTGTTATCTTCCTAATATGTTGTGTTCGGAAGTTTCTGTCTGCAACTAATGACAGCTTTTCTCTCCATGACGTTTCTCTTTCTCCCGGATCCATTGATTCCCAGTCAATTTACCCTTGATTGAAATCTCCCATTACTAGTAGTTTTGCTTGCAATCTAAGGGGTAATTCAGTCATTATTTTTCTGATATTCATGCAAGCTTTTTTGTGCATTCTCATGTGCTTGTCTGGATCTTGTATGCTTCTCCGGGGGATTGTAAACCTCGGCCACAGCCACATATTTTGCCCTTACGCTGAGGTGATTCATGCAGCATAGTCTGTGATACAGGAGTCTTTCCTAAATTGATCTCTTCAAATCTGCTGTGTCTTTGGACCAGGAGTGCCACCCTCTCCTCTGCTTTCTTTCACTTCTTACTGTTTAATATTGTCTGGGGAATATTCCATCAGTGTGTGTGTGTGTGACTGAGTTTTACATACATACGGAAGATGGTATCAAGGAGAGGGTGAGTTGTTTAGTACTGTTGAGAGCTGTTGTAGAAATGGCATTCATCACAGTACGGGTGGCAGCGTCAGCAGCGTCAGCGTCAGCAACAGCGGCGGCGGCGTCAACAGCGGCGGCAGCGTCAACAGCGGCGGCAGCGTCAACAGCGGCGGCAGCGTCAACAGCGGCGGCAGCGTCAACAGCGGCGGCAGCGGCGGCAGCGTCAACAGCGGCGGCGGCGTCAACAGCGGCGGCAGCGTCAACAGCGGCGGCAGCGTCAGCAGCGGCAGCGGCAGCGGCAGCGGCGGCAGCGGCAGCAGCGGCAGGAGGACTAGGAGGAGCGGGCTGGCAAGGCGTCCCCTTTAAGGCGAGCATTGTACTGCGCGCCGGAGTTCAATTTGAGATGTAATTTAGAAAGTTTAAATTGGGATGAGTGAACCGATTTTCTGTCATAGCGATGATTTGGCTGTTTCCTTCCACCAACTTTAACTTTGGTGCGATAGATTATTGTGATGGTTGATGTTATTCTGAGGCAGCAGGCGGAAAATGGGAATTGAATGTGGACCATAATTGTGTTTACGAACGTACATATCTCTTGTGTGCGTGCATGTGTTGGTCTGTATACCTTCACAAAGAGTAATTGTATTCACACAGGCATGTATATATTTAAATGTATGTTTCTACGTATGTGTATGTGTGGTTATCTTGAGTTGATTTCGGGGATTTTTTTTAAGTGTCCCCGCGGCCCGGTCCTCGACCAGGCCTCCACTTACAGGAAGCAGCCCGTGACAGCTGACTAACACCCAGGTACCTATTTACTGCTAGGTAACAGGGGCATATGGTGAAAGAAACTCTGCCCATCGTTTCTCGCCGGCGCCCGGGATCGAACCCGGGACCACAGGATCACGTGTCCATCGTGCTCTCCGCTCGGCCGGCCGGCTCCCGTGTGTGTATGAAAGAGACAGAATACTTTATTTTTATTCCAGTAATTGAATATATATATATATATATATATATATATATATATATATATATATATATATATATATATATAAATATATATATATATATATATATATATATATATATATATATATATATATATATATATATATATATATATATTAGTATATTTTGGTAGCAGTCTTTCCTGTAGACATATATTATTAAATATGACCGAAAAAGTAAGATTAATAATTCTAACACGAATTTTCTCAATCTTTCGTACATTTCTTTTCACTGTTGGAGGTAATTCAAAAATCAATTCTCCAAATTTCATTTTTATTTCTAGTCTGACGCGACACGAGCGCGTTTCGTAAAACTTATTACATTTTCAAAGACTTTAGTTTACAAATACACAACTGAATAGAACTTACACATCTCCGATTTTTGTTTATATCTACATTTTAGTGAGGTGGATGGGGTGAGGTGGCATTAATAGGGTATTAATTTCATCAACACAAGACAGAACACGAAACAATGGGTATTGAAATGGAAGTGATTGTAGAAAGCCTATTGGTCCATATTTCTTGATACTTCTATATTGGAGCGGAGTCTTGAGGTGGGTAGAATATAGTTGTGCATTAATTGGCTGTTGATTGCTAGTGTTGACTTCTTAATGTGTAGTGCCTCGCAAACGTCAAGCCGCCTGCTATCGCTGTATCTATCGATGATTTCTGTGTTGTTTACTAGGATTTCTCTGGCGATGGTTTGGTTGTGGGAAGAGATTATATGTTCCTTAATGGAGCCCTGTTGCTTATGCATCGTTAAACGCCTAGAAAGAGATGTTGTTGTCTTGCCTATATACTGGGTTTTTTGGAGCTTACAGTCCCCAAGTGGGCATTTGAAGGCATAGACGACGTTGGTCTCTTTTAAAGCGTTCTGCTTTGTGTCTGGAGAGTTTCTCATGAGTAGGCTGGCCGTTTTTCTGGTTTTATAGTAAATCGTCAGTTGTATCCTCTGATTTTTGTCTGTAGGGATAACGTTTCTATTAACAATATCTTTCAGGACCCTTTCCTCTGTTTTATGAGCTGTGGAAAAGAAGTTCCTGTAAAATAGTCTAATAGGGGGTATAGGTGTTGTGTTAGTTGTCTCTTCAGAGGTTGCATATATATATATATATATATATATATATATATATATATATATATATATATATATATATATATATATATAATGAATGTATATATGCATATGTACTAGTGAGAGCAAAATATATTGTGAGTAATAGTATATACTTGGGAAGTTATATTGGAATATTACAGATGTATGCTGGCAGTAATTGTATTAACGTGGGTGTGTGTTTGTGTGTGTACTCACCTAGTTGTACTCACCTAGTTGTGCTTGCGGAGGTTGAGCTCTGGCTCTTTGGTCCCGCCTCTCAACCGTCAATCAACAGGTGTACAGATTCCTGTGCCTATTGGGCTCTATCATATCTACACTTGAAACTGTGTATGGAGTCAGCCTCCACCACATCACTTCCTAATGCATTCCATTTGTCAACCACTCTGACACTAAAAAAGTTCTTTCTAATATCTCTGTGGCTCATTTGGGCACTCAGTTTCTACCTGTGTCCCCTTGTGCGTGTTCCCCTTGTGTTAAATAGACTGTCTTTATCTACCCTATCAATTCCCTTCAGAATCTTGAATGTGGTGATCATGTCCCCCCTTACTCTTCTGTCTTTCAGCGAAGTGAGGTTTAATTCTCGCAGTCTCTCCTCGTAGCTCATACCTCTCAGCTCGGGTACTAGTCTGGTGGCAAACCTTTGAACCTTTTCCTTTATATGTGTGTGTGTGTGTGTGTGTGTGTGTATACGTGTGTATGTATGTGTATCCTTCTTGATGCTAGTGTGACTGGAAAGGTGGGTGTATACTCATCTAGATGTGCCTTGCAGAGTCGAGCTTCAGCTACTACGCCCCGGTTCTCCACAATATATCAGGTCGAGTCCCTATGCAGATATTCTGCGCTCACTAACACGCACTCTGCGCTCACTATCACGCACTCTGCGCTCACTATCACGCACTCTGCGCTCACTATCACGCACTCTGCGCTCACTATCACGCACTCTGCGCTCACTATCACGCACTCTACGCTCACTATCACGCACTCTGCGCTCACTATCACGCACTCTGCGCTCACTATCACGCACTCTGCGCTCACTATCACGCACTCTGCGCTCACTATCACGCACTCAGCGCTCACTATCACGCACTCTGCGCTCACTATCACGCACTCTGCGCTCACTATCACGCACTCTGCGCTCACTGTCACGCACTCTGCGTTTGTTCCCACGCACTCTGGACGATAGAGCGAAGGTCTCGCTTCAGGCACTCCTCCAAGGAGTGCCGGACCAACCGGGCTGTGGTGGGTATGTGGGCCTGCGGGCCGCTCCAAGCAACAGCCTGGTGGACCAAACTCTCACAAGTCGAGCCTGGCCTCGGGCCGGGCTTGGGGAGTAGAAGAACTCCCAGAACCCCATCAACCAGGTATCAACCAGGTATGCAGGTCGGCGTTCAATTCCCGACCGTCCACAAGTGGTTGGGCACCATTCCTTCCCCTCCGTCCCATCCCAAATCCTTATCCTGACCCCTTCCCAGTGCTATATTGTCATAATGACTTGGCGCTTTCCCCCTGATTCATCCCTCCCTTCCCTCCCACGCAATTTGCATACATTGTAACGTATCGAAAAATGAAGGAAAAGGAATGAAGAATGAAGAAATTCGAGGGGTGAGGGAGGGTAAGAGAGGTGGAAAGGGGATGTGAGGAAGAGTGATCAAGGGAAAGGGAAAGTTTAGAATGAGAGAGAGAGAAAATGAGATTAAGAAGGGAAGTAGAAGAGTAGAAAGTAAGAGTAGTAGAATAGTAGAAAGATAGAAGGCTGCTGCCACCATCCATTCAAGTTAGTTAACTGTAAGATAAGGAATAGAACTTGGCTACACAATAGTATTGTCTGATGTTATCATGTATCAACTGTAAGCATGTACTCTTATTACATTAGAGTGCTTATTACTCTTATCATTAGAGTGCGCTCCACTCTGGCTGGCAATATATTAGAGTGCGCTCCACTCTGGCTGGCAATATATTAGAGTGCGCTCCACTCTGGCTGGCAATATATTAGAGTGCGCTCCACTCTGGCTGGCAATATATTAGAGTGCGCTCCACTCTGGCTGGCAATATATTAGAGTGCGCTCCACTCTGGCTGGCAATATATTAGAGTGCGCTCCACTCTGGCTGGCAATATATTAGAGTGCGCTCCACTCTGGCTGGCAATATATTAGAGTGCGCTCCACTCTGGCTGGCAATATATTAGAGTGCGCTCCACTCTGGCTGGCAATATATCATACAACATCCAACATCTAGGGACCACAAAGACAATTGAACAAATAAGTTAATCAGTTATATATTTCCTCGTAGAGTTAAATTATGATATTCACTCATATCAATATCATAATTTAACTATATCATTTGATGTTAAATGTCAACATTAAATCACAATTTTGATTCACAAAATTGAATTTTGTGATTCAATTTTGATTTGATTCAAAGGTGCTCTCAAGAAATTGAGAGCACCTATGGCTGCCTGCCCCTTAGAGACACTCAACACCTAAGCTCCGCCTTGCAGGAGATAGCGTCTGGCTATCTACACTCGTAAGTGAAAGATAGCGTCTGGCTATCTACCTAGCAGAAAGCAAGTACACTTCACAAGACATGACTCAAATTGTGAACATTAAATCTGTAAAGGTGTGACTTCTTAATTGCTAAGTGTAGACCAGGTGGCGACACCATTATCCTGTGTGACTCAACTCTCGTTTGGTGTTAAATAATATACAAAACCCATTTATGGTACATTTCCACGCACTCTGCGCTCATTGTCACGCACTCTGCGCTCACTATCACGCACTCTGCGCTCTTTATCACGCACTCTGCGCTCACTATCACGCACTCTGCGCTCTTTATCACGCACTCTGCGCTCATTGTCACGCACTCTGCGCTCACTATCACGCACTCTGCGCTCTTTATCACGCACTCTGCGCTCATTGTCACGCACTCTGCGCTCACTATCACGCACTCTGCGCTCTTTATCACGCACTCTGCGCTCATTGTCACGCACTCTGCGCTCACTATCACGCACTCTGCGCTCATTATCACGCACTCTGCGCTCACTATCACGCACTCTGCGCTCTTTATCACGCACTCTGCGCTCATTGTCACGCACTCTGCGCTCACTATCACGCACTCTGCGCTCATTATCACGCACTCTGCGCTCATTGTCACGCACTCTGCGCTCACTATCACGCACTCTGCGCTCTTTATCACGCACTCTGCGCTCATTGTCACGCACTCTGCGCTCACTATCACGCACTCTGCGCTCATTATCACGCACTCTGCGCTCATTGTCACGCACTCTGCGCTCACTATCACGCACTCTGCGCTCATTATCACGCACTCTGCGCTCATTATCACGCACTCTGCGCTCATTATCACGCACTCTGCGCTCATTGTCACGCACTCTGCGCTCACTATCACGCACTCTGCGCTCATTATCACGCACTCTGCGCTCATTGTCACGCACTCTGCGCTCATTATCACGCACTCTGCGCTCATTATCACGCACTCGTGCGCTCATTATCACGCACTCGTGCGCTCATTATCACGCACTCTGCGCTCATTATCACGCACTCTGCGCTCTTTATCACGCACTCTGCGCTCATTATCACGCACTCTGCGCTCTTTATCACGCACTCTGCACTCTTTATCACGCACTCTGCGCTCATTATCACGCACTCTGCGCTCTTTATCACGCACTCTGCGCTCATTATCACGCACTCTGCGCTCTTTATCACGCACTCTGCGCTCATTATCACGCACTCTGCACTCTTTATCACGCACTCTGCGCTCATTATCACGCACTCTGCGCTCATTATCACGCACTCTGCGCTCTTTATCACGCACTCTGCGCTCTTTATCACGCACTCTGCGCTCATTATCACGCACTCTGCGCTCTTTATCACGCACTCTGCGCTCTTTATCACGCACTCTGCGCTCTTTATCACGCACTCTGCGCTCATTATCACGCACTCTGCGCTCTTTATCACGCACTCTGCGCTCATTATCACGCACTCTGCGCTCTTTATCACGCACTCTGCACTCTTTATCACGCACTCTGCGCTCATTATCACGCACTCTGCGCTCTTTATCACGCACTCTGCGCTCATTATCACGCACTCTGCGCTCTTTATCACGCACTCTGCGCTCATTATCACGCACTCTGCGCTCATTATCACGCACTCTGCGCTCACTATCACGCACTCTGCGCTCATTATCACGCACTCTGCGCTCTTTATCACGCACTCTTTGCCTTGTTACTCATCCTTACGTTACACTCCAAGACCAACAGTGAACACTCCAAGACCAACAGTGAACACTCCAAGACCAACAGTGAACACTCCAAGACCAACAGTGAACACCCCAAGACCAACAGTGAACACTCCAAGACCAACAGTGAACACTCCAAGACCAACAGTGAACACCCCAAGACCAACAGTGAACACTCCAAGACCAACAGTGAACACTCCAAGACCAACAGTGAACACTCCAAGACCAACAGTGAACACCCCAAGACCAACAGTGAACACTCCAAGACCAACAGTGAACACTCCAAGACCAACAGTGAACACTCCAAGACCAACAGTGAACACCCCAAGACCAACAGTGAACACTCCAAGACCAACAGTGAACACTCCAAGACCAACAGTGAACACCCCAAGACCAACAGTGAACACTCCAAGACCAACAGTGAACACTCCAAGACCAGTGAACACTCCAAGACCAACAGTGAACACCCCAAGACCAACAGTGAACACTCTAAGAGCAACAGTGAACACTCCAAGACCAACAGTGAACACTCCAAGACCAACAGTGAACACCCCAAGACCAACAGTGAACACTCCAAGACCAACACTGAACACTCCAAGACCAACAGTGAACACTCCAAGACCAACAGTGAACACTCCAAGACCAACAGTGAACACTTCAAGACCAACAGTGAACACTCCAAGACCAACAGTGAACACTCCAAGACCAACAGTGAACACTCCAAGACCAACAGTGAACACACCAAGACCAACAGTGAACACCCCAAGACCAACAGTGAACACTCCAAGACCAACAGTGAACACTCCAAGACCAACAGTGAACACTCCAAGACCAACAGTGAACACTCCAAGACCAACAGTGAAACACTCCAAGACCAACAGTGAACACTCCAAGACCAACAGTGAACACTCCAAGACCAACAGTGAACACTCCAAGACCAACAGTGAACACCCCAAGACCAACAGTGAACACTCCAAGACCAACAGTGAACACTCCAAGACCAACAGTGAACACTCCAAGACCAACAGTGAAACACTCCAAGACCAACAGTGAACACTCCAAGACCAACAGTGAACACTCCAAGACAAACAGTGAACACTCCAAGACCAACAGTGAGTCAGTGGAACTATCTCCCACCAAACACACAACGAGTCTACGACGTTGCCACAACTTTCGAGCAAGTTGTAACAACTTTCTAACACGTAAATACAAACCTTATAACAACCATGTATAACAAGATGTCACACGTTTGTTTTTTGTTAGTGTAAGTGAGAGGCGTCTGGAACCATGCGTATTGGCATTTGCCTTTCTATTGGATAATTTCAGCAACGTGGAGAGGGGGGGACCTGCTGCATGGGTAACAGCTTCTCCTCCATATCTACCTACTCAGGCTTTGTGCCCTGTCAGGGCGCAACTCCATAGTCTTTAGAGACTGAAGGCTGCCTACTACTAAGTGAGAGGCGTCTAGAGTACGAGGCTGTTGCGGTACAACTGAAGGAACTTGAGGGTGTGAATTCGTGATTCGTAGCCTCTAGAACCTTCGAGGATAGGGAAGTATCAGGAGGGGGGGGGAGCGCTAAGCCTTTATGACTATATTGCACTTTGTAGGGTCAGGATAAGGATTTGGGATGCGAGCTTGTGGTTGTGTTGGTTTCGGGGCTTAGCGTTTCTGTGGCCCGGTCTCTGACCTGGCCTCCTGGTTGCTAGATTGGTCAACCAGGTTGTTGGACGCTGCTGCTCGCAGCCTGATGTATGAATCACAGCCTGGTTGATCAGGTATCCTTTGGAGGTGTTTGTCAAGTTCTCTCTTGAACACTGTGAGGGGTCGGCCAGTTATGTCCCTTATGTGTAGTGGAAGCGTGTTGAACAGTCTCGGGCCTCTGATGTTGATAGTTCTCTCTTGAACACTGTGAGGGGTCGGCCAGTTATGTCCCTTATGTGTAGTGGAAGCGTGTTGAACAGTCTCGGGCCTCTGATGTTGATAGTTCTCTCTTGAACACTGTGAGGGGTCGGCCAGTTATGTCCCTTATGTGTAGTGGAAGCGTGTTGAACAGTCTCGGGCCTCTGATGTTGATAGTTCTCTCTCAGAGTACCTGTTGCACCTCTGCTCTTCAACGGGGGTATTCTGCACATCCTGCCATGTCTTCTGGTCTCATGTGGTGTTATTTCTGTGTGCAGGTTTGGGATCAGCCCCTCTACTATTTTCCACGTGTAAATTATTATGTATCTCTCCCGCCTGCGTTCAAGGGAGTACAGTTTTAGGCTCTTTAGTCGGTCCCAATAGTTTAGATGTTTTACTGAGTGGATTCTAGCAGTAAAGGATCTCTGCACGCTCTCCAGGTCAGCAATTTCTCCAGCTTTGAAAGGTGCTGTCATTGTGCAGCAGTACTCCACTCTAGAGAGCGCTAGTGTCTTGAAGAGTATCGTCATCGGTATAGCATCTCTAGTATGAAAAGTTCTTGTTATCCAACCTGTCATTTTTCTTGCAGTTGTGACGGCTACTTTATTGTGTTCTTTAAAGGTAAGGTCTTCCGACATGAGTACACCCAGATCCTTTACATTGCCTTTTCGTTCTATGTTATGATTTGACTGAGTTTTGTAAGTGGTTTCCGTTTTAATATTTTCATTTTTTTCCCGTAGCGCATGAGCTGGAACTTATCTTCATTAAACACCATATTATTTTCTGTAGACCATAGAAAGACCTGATCTACATCTGACTGGAGGTTTGCCGTGTCCTCTATGTTGCCTACTCTCATGAGGATCCTAGTGTCATCTGCAAAGGATGATACAGTGCTATAGGTTGTGTTCTTGTCTATGTCCGATATGAGGATGAGAAAAAGTACTGGAGCAAGCACAGTACCCTGGGGGACTGAGCTCTTCACGGTTGAAGGACCGGATTTTATTTTGTTGACTATTACACATTGGATTCTGTTAGTCAGGAAATTGTAGATCCATCTGCCTATTTTTCCGGTAATTCCCTTTTCACGCATTTTACGTGCAATAACACCATGGTCACATATGTCAAAGGCTTTTGCGAAATCTGTGTAAATTATATCAACATTTTGTTTGTCTTCCATGGCATCTAATGCCATATCATAGTGGTCCAGTAACTGCGACAGGCAAGAGCGCCCTGTTCTGAAACCATGTTGTCCGGGGTTATGGAGATGCTGTGATTCCATGTATTTTGTGATCTTACTTCTTAACACTCTCTCAAAGATACTTTATGATGTGTGATGTAATTTGGGGCTACGGTCTGTAGTTTTTTCCACTCTGCCTTATTTCCTCCTTTATGGAGTGGTGCTATCTCTGGTGTTTTTAGTATGTCAGGGATAACGCCAGTATCTAGGCTTTGTCTCCACAGAATGTGGAGGGCCTGCGACAGTTTTTTTTTTACAGTTCTTGATGAATATAGAGTTCCAAGAATCCGGGCCTGGTGCAGAGTGCATAGGCATACTGTTTATGGCTTCTTCAAAATCCAGTGGGAATAGGGTGACGTCTGATATATGATTTGATTCAGCACATCCAGGAAACATTCATTTAGGTTATCAATCTTTAGTGTGTTTAATGGCTCGCTGAAAACAGAGTCGTACTGTTTCCTCAGTAACTCGCTCATTTCTTTGTTGTCATCTCCCTTTCGCAGGAGCGCGATGCTAGATGTGGTTTTTTATCTTAATTTTGCATAGAAGAAATATTTCGGATTTCTCTCTATTTCACTGGTGGCCTTTTGCTCTCTTTGCCTCTCCTGGGTTTTGTATGATTCTTGTAGCGTAAGTTCAAATGTTTCTATTTCTCTACCTAACCTTCTTCGCCGTTCTTGAGATAGGGTGCGACTCTCAAGTTGTTCCGCGATTCGTTTTCTTCGCCTATAGAGGGAACGACGTTCCCGTTCCAATCTGCATCTCTTCCTCTTTTTTTTCTTAGGGGTATGCGGTTTGAACATATTTCTAGTGCTACTGAGCTTATTTTTTCCAGGCACTGGTTCAGGTTTGCATTTCCTAGCTGTTCTTCCCAGCTTATTTCTGTGAAGTCTTGGTTTATTTGCTGCATTTTGAAGTCCCCTGGGACTCGGGACTGGTTATCTTGAGATTATTTCGGGGCTTAGCGTCCCCGCGGCCCGGTCCTCAACCAGGCCTCATTTTTGTTACATACACCCGCAGGAAACTTACTTGCCACTGGAGAAGAAAATCCCCCAAAATGGTGAAAATCCTTGGTGTGTGGCTAATACACTCGTTTCGCACGGGAGATGACCTGGGTTCGAATCCTAAGCATGTAGTGTGATTTGGCATTCTTTAACCCTAATGTCCCCGACAGTAGTTTGGAATGTGGATTTAGAAAATTAGCACATATGGTATTGGAGGAAGGGAAGGGAATTGTCAAGGGGAAAGCGCCAAGACATGACGACTATATAGCACTGGGAAGGGGTCAGGATAAGGAAGAGGGATGGGACGGAGGAAAGGAATGGTGCCCAACCATTTTTCTGGTATTGAAGGAAAACTAAGTAGAGTAAGGCTTGAGATACTAAACAAGTTGTGGAAGACTTCCAGCGTCTTAACAAGGACTTCAAGGAAAAAATAAGATTGCTTTTTAAAAAGACAGTTTTAAGAGACTTATAATTAGTGTTCTTGGGATCATTTAATCAAGTGGTTAGTCTCTTAAACAGCCTAACTACTCTTATTAAGTCCATGATACAGGTGGGTATGGTAGGCTGTGACCTGGGTATGACAGACTAGTGGGTACTAGTGGGTACTAGTGGGGGGGGGGGGGGTACAAGAGGGTATGAACCCGGGCAGTAGGACAGTCTGAGTCAGCAAGGTGGACAGCCCGCCTGCTTTCATACCTCGCACTGTACTTCCCACTTCTATACTTCCCTTCACCTATGCCTCTCCTTCCTCTTTACTCCCCCCCCCCCCCACCCCAAAAAAAGGGCAGTCTGAACCATGTGGGGCTATTGAGGGTAGGGGCATTCCTTACCTCCTCCCTACCCTC
>NC_091171.1:4405247-4504357 GCF_040958095.1 Procambarus clarkii
GGCTGCCCTCTACAGTGTGGGCTGGCTGCCCTCTACAGTGAGGACTGGCTGGCTGCCCTCTACAGTGTGGGCTGGCTGGCTGCCCTCTACAGTGTGGGCTGGCTGGCTGCCCTCTACAGTGAGGACTGGCTGGCTGCCCTCTACAGTGTGGGCTGGCTGGCTGCCCTCTACAGTGTGGGCTGGCTGCCCTCTACAGTGAGGACTGGCTGGCTGCCCTCTACAGTGTGGGCTGGCTGGCTGCCCTCTACAGTGTGGGCTGGCTGGCTGCCCTCTACAGTGTGGGCTGGCTGGCTGCCCTCTACAGTGAGGACTGGCTGGCTGCCCTCTACAGTGTGGGCTGGCTGCCCTCTACAGTGAGGACTGGCTGGCTGCCCTCTACAGTGTGGGCTGGCTGGCTGCCCTCTACAGTGTGGGCTGGCTGGCTGCCCTCTACAGTGAGGACTGGCTGGCTGCCCTCTACAGTGTGGGCTGGCTGCCCTCTACAGTGAGGACTGGCTGGCTGCCTTTTATTGTTACATTTGCTTCAGATTTGCATTTACCAAAGTCATTGTCGCTTTAACACATACTTGGGAGGGGGGGCTGGCGGTTGAGTGGACAGCGCTCGGGGCTCGTAGTCCTAAGGGCCCAGGGTACCCTGATAAGCAACAGGGATCGTGGGGAAGCACCTCTAGAGTGCAACACCTTTGGACTCGAACGAATACAATGATCTACGAAACAAATTGTAGGGCACCCTAAAGTATATTTTGAAAAGGACATTTTTTCAAAACGAAGTATTTCACGCCAGTCTGTAAGACCGAACATTAGCCCCGAGTCCGTGGGTCTGTACATTGGTCTCTATCCTGTGGGAGTTTACATGACCTGCACAGTGTACAGGTAAACCAACATAACCTACATAGTGTACTGGTAAACCAACATAACCTACATAGTGTACTGGTAATCCAACATGACCTGCACAGTGTACTGGTAAACCAACAGAACCTACATAGTGTACTGGTAAACCAACATAACCTGCATAGTGTACTGGGTAACCAACATAACCTGCATAGTGTACTGGTAAACCAACAGAACCTGCATAGTGTACTGGGTAACCAACATAACCTGCATAGTGTACTGGTAAACCAACAGAACCTGCATAGTGTACTAGTAAACCAACAGAACCTGCATAGTGTACTGGGTAACCAACATAACCTGCATAGTGTACTGGTAAACCAACAGAACCTGCATAGTGTACTAGTAAACCAACATAACCTGCATAGTGTACTGGGTAACCAACATAACCTGCATAGTGTACTGGTAAACCAACAGAACCTGCATAGTGTACTGGGTAACCAACATAACCTGCATAGTGTACTGGGTAACCAACATAACCTGCATAGTGTACTGGGTAACCAACATAACCTGCATAGTGTACTGGTAAACCAACATAACCTGCATAGTGTACTGGGTAACCAACATAATCTGCATAGTGTACTGGTAAACCAACATAACCTGCATAGTGTACTGGTAAACCAACAGAACCTGCATAGTGTACTGGTAAACCAACATAACCTGCATAGTGTACTGGTAAACCAACATAACCTGCACAGTGTACTGGTAAACCAACATAACCTGCACAGTGTACTGGTAAACCAACATAACCTGCATAGTGTACTGGTAAACCAACATAACCTGCATAGTGTACTGGTAAACCAACATAACCTGCACAGTGTACTGGTAAACCAACATGACCTGCACAGTGTACTGGTAAACCAACATGACCTGCACAGTGTACTGGTAAACCAACATAACCTACATAGTGTACTGGTAAACCAACATGACCTGCACAGTGTACTGGTAAACCAACATGACCTGCACAGTGTACTGGTAAACCAACATGACCTGCACAGTGTACTGGTAAACCAACATAACCTGCATAGTGTACTGGTAAACCAACATAACCTGCATAGTGTACTGGTAAACCAACATAACCTGCACAGTGTACTGGTAAACCAACATAACCTGCATAGTGTACTGGTAAACCAACATAACCTGCACAGTGTACTGGTAAACCAACATAACCTGCATAGTGTACTGGTAAACCAACAACCTGCACAGTGTACTGGTAAACCAACATAACCTGCATAGTGTACTGGTAAACCAACATAACCTGCATAGTGTACTGGTAAACCAACATAACCTGCATAGTGTACTGGTAAACCAACATGACCTGCATAGTGTACTGGTAAACCAACATGACCTGCATAGTGTACTGGTAAACCAACATAACCTGCATAGTGTACTGGTAAACCAACATGACCTGCATGGTGTACTGGTAAACCAACATAACCTGCATAGTGTACTGGTAAACCAACATAACCTGCATAGTGTACTGGTAAACCAACATAACCTGCATAGTGTACTGGTAAACCAACATAACCTGCATAGTGTACTGGTAAACCAACATAACCTGCATAGTGTACTGGTAAACCAACATGACCTGCATGGTGTACTGGTAAACCAACATAACCTGCATAGTGTACTGGTAAACCAACATAACCTGCATAGTGTACTGGTAAACCAACATAACCTGCATTGTGTACTGGTAAACCAACATGACCTGCATGGTGTACTGGTAAACCAACATGACCTGCATGGTGTACTGGTAAACCAACATGACCTGCATGGTGTACTGGTAAACCAACATAACCTGCATAGTGTACTGGTAAACCAACATAACCTGCATAGTGTACTGGTAAACCAACATAACCTGCATAGTGTACTGGTAAACCAACATAACCTGCATAGTGTACTGGTAAACCAACATAACCTGCATAGTGTACTGGTAAACCAACATAACCTGCACAGTGTACTGGTAAACCAACATAACCTGCATAGTGTACTGGTAAACCAACATAACCTGCATAGTGTACTGGTAAACCAACATAACCTGCATAGTGTACTGGTAAACCAACATAACCTGCATAGTGTACTGGTAAACCAACATAACCTGCATAGTGTACTGGTAAACCAACATAACCTGCATAGTGTACTGGTAAACCAACATAACCTGCATAGTGTACTGGTAAACCAACATAACCTGCACAGTGTACTGGTAAACCAACATAACCTGCATAGTGTACTGGTAAACCAACATAACCTGCATAGTGTACTGGTAAACCAACATAACCTGCATAGTGTACTGGTAAACCAACATAACCTGCATAGTGTACTGGTAAACCAACATAACCTGCATAGTGTACTGGTAAACCAACATAACCTGCATAGTGTACTGGTAAACCAACATAACCTGCATAGTGTACTGGTAAACCAACATAACCTGCATAGTGTACTGGTAAACCAACATAACCTGCATAGTGTACTGGTAAACCAACATAACCTGCATAGTGTACTGGGTAACTAATAGAACCTCTTATTTTCTGCTATTTTCATTTGGTCAGATGGAAATGGCTGTCTCTATCATGTGTGTTTTTACTATTTGTGTCGGCTGGATCGAGCTAATAGCTCTTGGACCCCGCCTTTCTAAGCAATCTGTTTTTCCTCCATTATGCCTACTACATATATTTCTCTCTATAGCAGTTGTCTAACTCCCAGGTATGTATTTACTGCTAGTTGAACAGGTGTATCAGATTGAAAGAAACTTCCCATTTGTTTCTTCCTCGGCCGGGCATCGAACCCAGGGCCGTAGGACTACGACCTCCCTACTCAGCCGTGTACTGACCTACTGTGTGTGTGTGTGTGTTTACTAGTTGTGTTTTTACGGGGGTTGAGCTTTGCTCTTTCGGCCCGCCTCTCAGCTGTCAATCAACTGTTTACTAACTACACTAACTACTTTTTTTTTCACACCACACACACACACACACACACACACCCCAGGAAGCAGCCCGTTACAGCTGACTAACTCCCAGGTACCTATTTACTGCTAGGTAACAGGGGCACTTAGGGTGAAAGAAACTTTGCCCATTTGTTTCTGCCTCGTGCGGGAATCGAACCCGCGCCACAGAATTACGAGTCCTACGCGCTATCCACCAGGCTACGAGACCCCTATGTGTGTGTGTGTGTGTGTGTGTGTGTGTGTGTGTGTGTGTGTGTGTGTGTGTGTGTGTGTGTGTGTGTGTGTGTGTGTGTGTGAAAATTATTTAAGACCAATGGGGTGACTTGAGCCACCTTGGTAATGATTTCCAACCACCTGTCGTGGCACATTCAGCTCCTCCAGTGTGTGGGAAGCACCAGAGTGCCGCTACAAGTCACCTGATTGCCCCAAAATAATGTTCTCGTTGACACCTCCCGCCATTGTTGACTTCTGTGTGAATCAACTTTGTATTTGTGTTCCTCACTTTGGAAGGAAGATCAGAAATTTGTTCCTGCTTGATGGGGTGCTGGGAGTTGTTCTACTCCTACTGACTTGTGAGAGTTTGGTCCACCAGGCTGTTGCTTGGAGCGGCCCGCAGGCCCACATACCCACCACAGCCCGGTTGGTCCGGAACTTCTCTTAGAAAACAGTCCAGTTTTCTCTTGAAGATGTCCACGGTTGTTCCGGCAAAGTTCCGGTTGTTCTTTAAAGTTCATTTTAAAGTTATATTTGGCTTGACAATGTGTCGCTAAATGGCCTGACAGCTTCGGTGGCTGATTACAACTACCGTTAGTCGTAACTACTGTCCCTAACTATCTACTAACTATAGAAAGTCGTAACTACTGCCCCTAACTATCTACCAACAATAGAAAGTCATAACTACTGTCCCTAACTATCTACTAACTATAGAAAGTCGTAACTACAGTTCCCCCCAACAAGAGAAAGTAGTAACTACAGTTCCCCCAACAAGAGAAAGTCGTAACTACAGTTCCCCCAACAAGAGACAGTCGTAACTACAGTTCCCACAACAAGAGAAAGTCGTAACTACAGTTCCCCCAACAAGAGAAAGTCGTAACTACAGTTCCCCTAACAAGAGAAAGTCGTAACTACAGTTCCCCCAACAAGAGAAAGTCGTAACTACAGTTCCCACAACAAGAGACAGTCGTAACTACAGTTCCCACAACAAGAGAAAGTCGTAACTACAGTTCCCCCAACAAGAGAAAGTCGTAACTACAGTTCCCACAACAAGAGAAAGTCGTAACTACAGTTCCCACAACAAGAGAAAGTCGTAACTACAGTTCCCCCAACAAGAGAAATTCGTAACTACAGTTCCCACAACAAGAGAAAGTCGTAACTACAGTTCCCCCAACAAGAGAAAGTAGTAACTACAGTTCCCCCAACAAGAGACAGTCGTAACTACAGTTCCCACAACAAGAGAAAGTCGTAACTACAGTTCCCCCCAACAAGAGACAGTCGTAACTACAGTTCCCCTAACAAGAGAAAGTCGTAACTACAGTTCCCCCCAACAAGAGACAGTCGTAACTACAGTTCCCCTAACAAGAGAAAGTCGTAACTACAGTTCCCCCCAACAAGAGACAGTCGTAACTACAGTTCCCCCCAACAAGAGAAAGTAGTAACTACTGTTCCCCCAACAAGAGACAGTCGTAACTACAGTCCCCCCAACAAGAGACAGTCGTAACTACAGTTCCCCCAACAAGAGAAAGTCGTAACTACAGTTCCCCCAACAAGAGAAAGTCGTAACTACAGTTCCCCCAACAAGAGACAGTCGTAACTACAGTTCCCCCAACAAGAGAAAGTAGTAACTACTGTTCCCCCAACAAGAGACAGTCGTAACTACAGTTCCCCCAACAAGAGAAAGTCGTAACTACAGTTCCCCTAACAAGAGAAAGTCGTAACTACAGTTCCCCCCAACAAGAGACAGTCGTAACTACAGTTCCCCCCAACAAGAGAAAGTAGTAACTACTGTTCCCCCAACAAGAGACAGTCGTAACTACAGTTCCCCCCAACAAGAGAAAGTAGTAACTACAGTTCCCCCAACAAGAGAAAGTCGTAACTACAGTTCCCCCAACAAGAGACAGTCGTAACTACAGTTCCCCCAACAAGAGACAGTCGTAACTACAGTTCTCCCCAACAAGAGACAGTCGTAACTACAGTTCTCCCCAACAAGAGACAGTCGTAACTACAGTTCCCCCAACAAGAGAAAGTCGTAACTACAGTTCCCCTAACAAGAGAAAGTCGTAACTACAGTTCCCCCCAACAAGAGACAGTCGTAACTACAGTTCCCCCCAACAAGAGAAAGTAGTAACTACTGTTCCCCCAACAAGAGACAGTCGTAACTACAGTTCCCCCCAACAAGAGAAAGTAGTAACTACTGTTCCCCCAACAAGAGACAGTCGTAACTACAGTTCCCCCCAACAAGAGAAAGTAGTAACTACAGTTCCCCCAACAAGAGAAAGTCGTAACTACAGTTCCCCCAACAAGAGACAGTCGTAACTACAGTTCCCCCAACAAGAGACAGTCGTAACTACAGTTCTCCCCAACAAGAGACAGTCGTAACTACAGTTCTCCCCAACAAGAGACAGTCGTAACTACAGTTCCCCCCCAACAAGAGACAGTCGTAACTACAGTTCCCCCAACAAGAGAACATAACCGTGACTCCTGACAATATAAATTACGGATATCGGGACGATAATTCATTTAAAATTCGATAATATAGCATCATATCAATTTGGAAATTTCGATTATTATTATTATTATTTATTAAGCGAAATTTGGATGAAATTACACAATTCGCAGTTTTTTTATTGGTATAATTAAGACATAGTTTAATGCCACCGCTGTACATGAATTATTAAATAATTTACGTTCCCAAAAATTTATATTTAAATTCACATTAAATATATTAATCCATGTTCAGGTAAGGGGGGGGGAGGGAGAGAGAGAGAGAGAGGTTGGTTGTGTTCGTGTGATGTGGTGTGTATATAGTACTCAGATGTCAGTAGAGAGTACCCATGGTAGAGAGCTTGGATGTCAGTAGAGAGTACCCATGGTAGAGAGCATGGATGTCAGTAGAGAGTACCCATGGTAGAGAGCTTGGATGTCAGTAGAGAGTACTCATGGTAGAGAGCTTGGATGTCAGTAGAGAGTACCCATGGTAGAGAGCTTGGATGTCAGTAGAGAGTACCCATGGTAGAGAGCTTGGATGTCAGTAGAGAGTACCCATGGTAGAGAGCTTGGATGTCAGTAGAGAGTACTCATGGTAGAGAGCTTGGATGTCAGTAGAGAGTACCCATGGTAGAGAGCTTGGATGTCAGTAGAGAGTACCCATGGTAGAGAGCTTGGATGTCAGTAGAGAGTACTCATGGTAGAGAGCTTGGATGTCAGTAGAGAGTACCCATGGTAGAGAGCTTGGATGTCAGTAGAGAGTACCCATGGTAGAGAGCTTGGATGTCAGTAGAGAGTACCCATGGTAGAGAGCTTGGATGTCAGTAGAGAGTACTCATGGTAGAGAGCTTGGATGTCAGTAGAGAGTACCCATGGTAGAGAGCTTGGATGTCAGTAGAGAGTACCCATGGTAGAGAGCTTGGATGTCAGTAGAGAGTACTCATGGTAGAGAGCTTGGATATCAGTAGAGAGTACCCATGGTAGAGAGCTTGGATGTCAGTAGAGAGTACTCATGGTAGAGAGCTTGGATGTCAGTAGAGAGTACTCAGGGTAGAGAGCTTGGATGTCAGTAGAGAGTACCCATGGTAGAGAGCTTGGATGTCAGTAGAGAGTACCCATGGTAGAGAGCCTGTGCCTGGTAAACCTGAGACAACAGTATAAACGTAATGTCAGATGGCTTTTGACACAGTACTCGGAACAGAACTTACCATAGAATCCTGCACAGTATGAACCATGCATTTAGCACAGTATGTACCGTGCAATTAGCACCATTGGTTATTATGCTCACGTGTCAACTAGACGAACGTATTTGGTAGACTGTGGCGTAGATATTTAGTGAATCTACTGGGCCAGATTCACGAAGTGGTTAGGCAAGTATTTACGAACGTGTACATCTTTCCTCAATCTTTGACGGCTTTGGTTACATTTATTAAACAGTTTACAAGCATGAAAACTACCCAATCAACTGTTGTTATTGTTATAAACAGCCTCCTGGGGCTTCGGAGCTCATTAACTGTTTAATAATTGTAAACAAAGCGTCCAAAGATTGAGAAAAGATGTACAGGTTCGTAAGTGCTTGCGTAACTGCTTCGTGAATCTGGCCCCAGAAGAATATTTCCTCCCCCCTCCACCCCCGGTCGAATACGTACGTATTTTGAGTTACTAAATTTTGAAGAAAAAGATGTTTTGCTGATTCCATACACAGTTTCAAATGTAGATATGACAGAGCCCAATAGGCTCAGGAACCTGAACACCAGTTAATTGACGGTTGAGAGGCGGGACCAAAGAGCCAAAACTCATCCTCTGCAAGCACAATTAGGTGAGTACTGTATCCCATTATATATTAAGTTATAATATTTTATTATCATAGTATAAGATTAATTAGAGGTGACTGGCACCTGTTGATGCTGTGTTTAGTTTACAGCGGCCCACCACTCGTCTTAACTTACAATAGGAAAAGGTTAAACAAGTACGGTCTGATAAAGACCTTTTGTGCCCTCTGTAATGCTTTTTGCGCTACCGCTCACAGGATGAGTATGGGGTGCACAATAAACTAGCCGCCTCCAGCGGTAACTATTAAAAATCAAACAAAAGTACAGCTTTCGGAATAAAATGGTATTGCATTTGAAGCAACGATTGCAAAGTAAGGAAAAAATTGCAGACGCAAACATAATACGGGGAGCGCTGAAGACGGACACCAACCGACCTAACAGTTTGGCAGCAAATGGCTGCCAAAGGGAAGGGAATTATCGGGGGAAAGCGCCTAGCCATTCAGATTATAAAGCACTGGGAAGGGGTCAGGATAAGGATTTGGGATGGGACGGGGGGGAGGAAGGAATGGTGACCAACCACTTGGACGGTCGGGGATTGAACCCCGATCTGCATGAAGCGAGTCAGTCGCTCTACCGTCCACCCCAAGTGGCTGGGCAATGGCTGCCCAAACAAAACAATTATGTAACTGTGTTTCCTGGTATTTTCTTATTATTTTCTACTAAGTAATTTATACATAAGATTCTGGAATCATGTAGAGCAGCTGAGATTACCATATAGTGCCCAAACGCTTCCAACCCTGCTGTGAGACTCCTGACTATCAACCTCCAAGACGCAGGCAAATGTTCCGCCCTTATATTAGGGTCAACTATAAGGGGTCTTCGCCCCCCCAGGAAATAGGGTACAGGGGGGGGGGGGGTCCATACCCGGAAGAACGTAATCGGTGTCACGGTGGTTGAGTAGAGTTCGTTCTCGACTCTCAATCGGGAATACCGGGTTCGAATCCCGGGCGGAACAGATATGGTTGGGTGCGTTTCCCAAAACGTAATGGCCATGTTCACCTGGTAGTAAATAGGTACCAAGGAATTAGTGAGCTGCTTGTGGAGTTGTATCCTGGGGAGGCTTGTTAGTTCGCTCTTGTGGACCTCGACATAAGGCTAACATATATATATATATATATATATATATATATATATATATATATATATATATATATATATATATATATATATATATATATATATATATATATATATATATGTCGTACCTAGTAGCCAGAACGCACTTCTCAGCCTACTATGCAAGGCCCGATTTGCCTAATAAGCTAAGTTTTCCTGAATTAATATATTTTCTCTAATTTTTTTCTTATGAAATGATAAAACTACCCATTTCATTATGTATGAGGTCATTTTTTTTTGTCATTTTTTTTTTGAGTTAAAATTAACGTAGATATATGACCGAACCTAACCAACCCTACCTAACCTAACCTAACCTATCTTTATAGGTTAGGTTCGGTTAGGTAGCCGAAAAAGTTAGGTTAGGTTAGGTTAGGTAGGTTAGGTAGTCGAAAAAGCATTAATTCATGAAAACTTGGCTTATTAGGCAAATCGGGCCTTACATAGTAGGCTGAGAAGTGCGTTCTGGCTACTAGGTACGACATATATATATATATATATATATATATATATATATATATATATATATATATATATATATATATATATATATATATATATATATATATATAGATATTGGAGCGGAGTCTTGAGGTGGGTAGAATATAGTTGTGCAATAATTGGCTGTTGATTGCTGGTGTTGACTTCTTGCTGTGTAGTGCCTCGCAAACGTCAAGCCGCCTGCTATCGCTGTATCTATCGATGATTTCTGTGTTGTTTACTAGGATTTCTCTGGCGATGGTTTGGTTATGGGAAGAGATTATATGTTCCTTAATGGAGCCCTGTTGCTTATGCAATAAGCAACAGGGCTCCATTAAGGGCAACAGGGCAATAAGCCCTGTTGCATAAGCAACAGGGCTCCATTAAGGAACATATAATCTCTTCCCATAACCAAACCATCGCCAGAGAAATCCTAGTAAACAACACAGAAATCATCGATAGATACAGCGATAGCAGGCGGCTTGACGTTTGCGAGGCACTACACATCAAGAAGTCAACACCAGCAATCAACAGCCAATCATTGCACAACTATATATATATATATATATATATATATATATATATATATATATATATATATATATATATATATATATATATATATATATATATATATATATACACTGCCCGCCTGTCCCCCGACACTATATATATATATATATATATATATATATATATATATGTCGTACCTAGTAGCCAGAACTCACTTTTCAGCCTACAATGCAAGGCCCGATTTGCCTAATAAGCCAAGTTTTCATGAATTAATATATTTTCTCTAATTTTTTTCTTATGAAATGATAAAGCAGCCCATTTCATTATGTAAGAGGTCAATTTTTTTTTATTGGAGTTAAAATTAACGAAGATATATGACCGAACCTAACCAACCCTACCTAACCTAACCTAACCTATCTTTATAGGTTAGGTTAGGTTAGGTAGCCGAAAAAGTTAGGTTAGGTTAGGTTAGGTAGGTTAGGTAGTCGAAAAGCAATTAATTTATGAAAACTTGGCTGATTAGGCAAATCGGGCCTTGCATAGTAGGCTCAGAAGTGAGTTCTGGCTACTAGGTACGACATATATATATATATATATATATATATATATATATATATATATATATATATATATATATATATATATATATATATATATATATATATATATATATATTAGTATATTTTGGTAGCAGTCTTTCCTGTAGACATATATTATTAAATATGACCGAAAAAGTAAGATTAATAATTCTAACACGAATTTTCTCAATCTTTCGTACATTACGCTTCACTGTTGGAGGTAAATCAAAAATCACTTCTCCAAAATTCATTTTTATTTCTAGTCTGACGCGACACGGGCGCGTTTCGTAAAACTTATTACATTTTCAAAGACTTCACAAATACACAACTAATTAGAACGTATCTCTGATTTTATATCTACATTTGAGTGAGGTGGGAAGGGTGATGTGGCATTAACACAAGACAGAACAGGAGGGGATATTAATAGGGTATTAAAAGTATCAACACAAGACAGAACAGAAACAATGGGTATTGAATAGAAGTGTTTGTAGAAAGCCTATTGGTCCATATTTCTTGATGCTTCTATATTGGAGCGGAGTCTTGAGGTGGGTAGAATATAGTTGTGCAATAATTGGCTGTTGATTGCTGGTGTTGACTTCTTGATGTGTAGTGCCTCGCAAACGTCAAGCCGCCTGCTATCGCTGTATCTATCGATGATTTCTGTGTTGTTTACTAGGATTTCTCTGGCGATGGTTTGGTTATGGGAAGAGATTATATGTTCCTTAATGGAGCCCTGTTGCTTATGCATCGTTAAACGCCTAGAAAGAGATGTTGTTGTCTTGCCTATATACTGGGTTTTTTGGAGCTTACAGTCCCCAAGTGGGCATTTGAAGGCATAGACGACATTAGTCTCTTTTAAAGCGTTCTGTTTTGTGTCTGGAGAGTTTCTCATGAGTAGGCTGGCCGTTTTTCTGGTTTTATAGTAAATCGTCAGTTGTATCCTCTGATTTTTGTCTGTAGGGATAACGTTTCTATTAACAATATCTTTCAGGACCCTTTCCTCCGTTTTATGAGCTGTGGAAAAGAAGTTCCTGTAAAATAGTCTAATAGGGGGTATAGGTGTTGTGTTAGTTGTCTCTTCAGAGGTTGCATGGCTTTTCACTTTCCTTCTTATGATGTCTTCGATGAAACCATTGGAGAAGCCGTTATTGACTAGGACCTGCCTTACCCTACAGAGTTCTTCGTCGACTTGCTTCCATTCTGAGCTGTGGCTGAGAGCACGGTCGACGTATGCGTTAACAACACTCCTCTTGTACCTGTCAGGGCAGTCGCTGTTGGCATTTAGGCACATTCCTATGTTTGTTTCCTTAGTGTAGACTGCAGTGTGGAAACCTCCGCCCTTTTCCATGACTGTTACATCTAGAAAAGGCAGCTTCCCATCCTTTTCCGTCTCGTAAGTGAAACGCAGCACGGAACTCTGCTCAAATGCCTCCTTCAGCTTCTGCAGATGTCTGACATCAGGTACCTGTGTAAAAATGTCGTCAACATACCTGCAGTATATGGCCGGTTTCAAGTTCATGTCGACTAAGACTTTTTGCTCGATGGTACCCATGTAGAAGTTTGCAAACAGGACACCTAGGGGAGAACCCATGGCGACCCCATCTACTTGCTTATACATGTGCCCATCCGGGCTCAAGAAGGGTGCCTCTTTAGTACAAGCTTGGAGTAGTTTCCTCAGAATACTTTCTGGCATGTCAAGAGGAGTACAGGCTGGATCACGATACACTCTGTCGGCTATCATTCCGATTGTCTCGTCCACAGGTACGTTGGTAAACAGCGATTCTACGTCCAACGAGGCTCTTATCCCTGTGGCCCGTGTGCCCCGCAGTAAGTCCACAAATTCCTTTGGAGACTTCAGGCTGAAGGCGCAAGGAACATAAGGAGTCAGCAGGCCGTTGAGTCGCTTTGCCAGTCTGTACGTGGGTGTGGGTATCTGGCTAATGATTGGCCGAAGTGGGTTTCCAGGCTTGTGCGTCTTGACATTTCCATACGCATATCCAGGTTTATATTCCCCAATGATCTTTGGCAGGTGGAGTCTGGATTTCTTGGCGTTTACAGTTTCGATCAGTTTGTTGACCTTTGCTTTTAATTCGGCTGTAGTGTCCTTCGTTACCCTTTGGAACTTAGTTTGGTCAGAGAGTATGATGTTCATTTTCGCCAGATATTCGTCTTTTTTAAGAATGACATATATTGGCGACTTGTCACCTCTCCTGACAACTATCTCCTTGTTCTCACGAAGGCTTTTAGCTGCCGCTTTAAGCTCGGGGGACAGTATGGTGCTTCTGTAGTTGCCTCGATTCTTTCCTCCTTCTGCAATAAGTTCTGCTTGTAAGGTATCTTTGGTAGTGACCTTCTTTTGTGTCTCGAGGTCGAATATGTCGTCCAACAGAATTTCCAACTCTACTTTCCGGGCCATTTCACTCGGTCTGGACATAACATGACAGTTTATGCCCAGATTTAGGAGAGTGACTTGGTCCTCAGTGAGGTTAATTCCTGCAAGGTTCAGGAAGCCATCTCTTGGTCGTGGAATTGCCATAGGTCCTCCATATAATGTTGTTAGTTTCTTGATAATCCTTGTTTCAGTGCTGAGGTGATGTTGGTCTGTGAGGATGTCGAGGTGTTGTTCAATGCGGGTACGGATACTATGGTCGATGTTGCTATTTCTCCACTCGTTTGTAGCATGAAGTAGTTGCGTTTTGTTGTCTTTGATTTCATTCTCTGCCTTGTATATCTGATCACGAATCAGATCCTGGCGATATTTTATCGTGAAGGCTTGATTCCTTGCTGCTGGGTCGTGCACTTTAATATTAGTTTATTTTGGTAGCAGTCTTTCCTGTAGACATATATTATTAAATATGACCGAAAAAGTAAGATTAATAATTCTAACACGAATTTTCTCAATCTTTCGTACATTACGCTTCACTGTTGGAGGTAAATCAAAAATCACTTCTCCAAAATTCATTTTTATTTCTAGTCTGACGCGACACGGGCGCGTTTCGTAAAACTTATTACATTTTCAAATGTAATAAGTCTTTCAAAATGTAAGTCTTCCCATAACCAAACCATCGCCAGAGAAATCCTAGTAAACAACACAGAAATCATCGATAGATACAGCGATAGCAGGCGGCTTGACGTTTGCGAGGCACTACACATCAAGAAGTCAACACCAGCAATCAACAGCCAATTATTGCACAACTATATTCTACCCACCTCAAGACTCCGCTCCAATATAGAAGCATCAAGAAATATGGACCAATAGGCTTTCTACAAACACTTCTATTCAATACCCATTGTTTCTGTTCTGTCTTGTGTTGATACTTTTAATACCCTATTAATATCCCCTCCTGTTCTGTCTTGTGTTAATGCCACATCACCCTTCCCACCTCACTCAAATGTAGATATAAAATCAGAGATACGTTCTAATCAGTTGTGTATTTGTGAAGTCTTTGAAAATGTAATAAGTTTTACGAAACGCGCCCGTGTCGCGTCAGACTAGAAATAAAAATGAATTTTGGAGAAGTGATTTTTGATTTACCTCCAACAGTGAAGCGTAATGTACGAAAGATTGAGAAAATTCGTGTTAGAATTATTAATCTTACTTTTTCGGTCATATTTAATAATATATATATATATATATATATATATATATATATATATATATATATATATATTATAAATAATTCTTTTTGAAGTGTTGGGCGTCTTGATCTTGGAGTGTGAAGTTTTAAGAGTGCTCGTAGTGTGTGTGGAAGAAAGACTCATGCGAGTTTTCAGATGAGACGATTACATAAAATGTATCTTTTAAAAAGTTTTCCCTAAATTTTAAAAGGGATGGAAAAAAGTTTGCAAGGTGCGAGGCGACGGGCAGAGGAGGAGGGGGGGGGGGAAGAAGAGGGGAAGGAGGAGGAGGAGGAAGAGGGGAAGGAGGAGGAGGAAGAGGGGAAGAGGAAGGGTTGCAGCATTTCCCCAACCATGGATAAAATATTCCTCAGTGAGTTCCCACTGAAATAATATTGTTCCAGAGAGATATTGTCTCTTGTATTCATTCCAGGCATCGAATATTAGTCATATTTTTGGTATATATATATATATATATACACACACACACACACACGAAGTTGGGTATTGATTTTGATTCCATGTGGATGCTGCTGCTGCTGCTGCTGCTGCTGCTGCTTACTGCGTTTGAGTTGGGTATGAGGCAGTCAGAACGGTGTAAGCGAAGCACATATCATACAACAAACTTACAAGACGGGTGAGAGCGGTGTAAGAGAGGCCAGGCCGGCGTGCGGATACATCCGGCCTCTGCAGCCTCTACACCAGCCAGACACAAGAGCCATTCTCCCAGCGCTGACCGGATGAGGGGTTGGGCCGGTGTATCCGGCTCCCAGTTGGTATTTGATGGATAAATATTGCCTCCTTACCGGCTTTAGTGCGATGAAGAAAGAGACGGGAATTTTTGGAAAGGGAAGGATAGACTTGTCGCTCGCCGCTATCGTTCCGTTCCATTCTGCCTCAGGTCTGTCCCTGTCCCGGGAAAGTTAAACGTGACGGAGCACCCCGGGAGGGATAGGTGAGTTGATCAGTGTGATGCTGCTCCTCTTCACCTCTCTCTTAAGAGGTTGTTAGGGTGACTTAGGGCGGTATCTCTCTCTCTTCCGGTATTACTATAAGTGTTCCTTTTCCTCACTATGTTCTTCCTCTCTCTCTCTCTCTCTCTCTCTCTCTCTCTCTCTCTCTCTCTCTCTCTCTCTCTCTCTCTCTCTCTCTCTCTCTCTCTCACACACACCTTATACTCAGAACATTGTCACTTAAAGAAACTTTCCTCTCTCTCCTCTTAAGTATACTTTACTAGCCTTTCCACAACAGCTTCACTTAACTGTAGTCGGCTTCTTGAGCTGATGTCATAATCTGATCGATTAAGCTGTTGCTGGTAGCGGCATGGAAGCCCACACATATACACGTCATCTACATATACTAAGTAAATGATTCGGTTCTTCCAGTAGGAATTTGTCCAATTATTTAATTTTATTTATTCCATTCCAGGAATTTCAAGGAATTTATTTCAATTATAATTATATTAAAACATGAATTACTGATATAGTTAAGTTAGGTTTGGACAATAGGGGGGGGGTAAACAAGGAGAGAAGGGAGAAGAGGGGGTTGAGTGGGTAGGGAGAGAGAAATTGTCCCGGGCACCGCCGGGGACTCCTAGTATATACATAACATATACGTTTGTGGGCTGGAAGTGGGTTTGTGTTTCCCCCCCCCCCCCCCCCAAAAAAAAAAGAGATTAATGTTATCGAATCGTTGCTGGAATGACGTAGTTGGATCGTCTGTAACAGGATGCCAGACTGTTGCTGCCACTGGAGTGCCAATAGTGTCTCACTGGTGATAGTTCCTGAGTGCCTCTGGAGCCTGGAGTGTTCAGCATGCTGCTCTTGTACCTTCGTCCAGGATCCTACTGGAGGCTGCCCTCTACTGGAAGGCGGGGTCCTCTGGTGGAAGGAGAGGTCCTCTGATGCAAGGAGAGGTCCTCTGGTGGAAGGAGAGGTCCTCTGGTGGAAGAAGGGGTCCTCTACTGGAAGGAGGGGTCCTCTATTTGAAAGAGGGGTCCTCTACTGGAAGGCGAACAGCTAATGTTCAGTGACTAGACAAAGCTATCAGGCCCAGCCCAGGACCCGGTCGCCAACTGTGACTTAGAACCATTAACAAAAAAAAATCTAAATTAAAAATAATAATCTAATATGTGACCAATATTCTCCATGATTAGGTGGCACCATTGACGCAGATGAAGCGTGACATATAGCGTGTTGGGAGAGTGGTCCAGTGAGCGTGGCCTCGCCAGCATCCTCACAGCGGGGGTTAACATTGCAGGGTGTATTGCCCCTTTTCTCTTACTCAAGTGAGCATCTTCCCATTTCCCTGGAGAATAGTCGAGATCGTCTTGAGAAAGTTTTCCACAGCGTCTGTGAGTGGTATCTCCATCTTGTCGGGGCGTCTCTCCTTGTATTGGTTTTTATGGGCATGCATAACCAACTTGTGCTTCTACAAGGGAAGCTGGCGCCCTTGTGTTGTGTTGTTGTAGCAAGTGTGGCCGGAGACGTCTGGGCCGTCCTCTCCACCACACTTGTTTTAAGGCTGATTGTTGCGTAGAGGATTAACAGTGTGTGGGTTACTTGATCAATTCGTGAGTGATATTGTTCTGGGTCACCTCTATGACGATGAGGGTTGTGTTGTTCTGTTTCCCTTCCTTTCCTCTCAACGGACCAGCCTCTTCCTGTTGTGAGAGGAGGATTCCTCTTCCACTCACCCCTTCCTTCTCAACGTCCTGTTCCTTCTGTTGTGTGAGAGAAGAGGTTCTCTCTTTCCCGGATCCCTTCCGTCTCATCTACTCTCCTTGATATGAGAAGATACTCACTCCCTTCCCTTCCCTCTAAGCAAGTTCCCTTGGTGGGAGAGGCTTCCCCTTCCCCCCTCTCCTTCACCCCACCGTCCCCCTCCCCTTTACCCCTCCCCTTATGAATCCACCGCCTCGATCACTTCCCCCTTTCCCACGATATCGTATCGCATCGTAAACAAAGAGAGAGAAGTATTGCACCGCGTCGTAAAAGGTATCGTACGACGAACTCTGGCTGCATCATATCCCCCCAGTCCTCGCACTAAATTTTTAGCCCCTCGTAGGTATGTCCAAATCACTATAAAATAAGTAAATTACACATGTATCTTAGCGGGCGATATTGAAATAAATTATGGCCCGGCGTGTCCTTGTATTCTCACGACTGGGAATTCGTTTGGCGTCGGTGATGGCTGCGTGGATAATCCTTCGCTGTCACGGCTGCGGCCATTACGGCCCCTGCACGCCGCGCGAATGGCGGGAGTTCGGAGGGTGGTTCCTTGGGCTGCGGCCGTCGTACCGTAAGGCAGTGTTTGTGGTGGATGAGGTGATTATTTGCCTCTCCTTGCCTCTTCCTCCTTGTCAATACCCGGTATTGATACTCGTCTCCAGGCATGGTATTAGACTCGTAAGGATGCCAGTCGCTGGTTTAGGGCGGGCATCAAAGTATGGTTTAGGCTCCGGTGGAGGAGGCTCTTCCAGGCCGGGTTTACGGGCGCTGGAGGACGCCGAGGAGTGGCTGATACTTGTGTTGAGGCCTCATAGTAAAGTGGAAGGGTCGTGTAGGCAGATTTACTCTTACTGGTTTGAGTGTGTGTGTGAGAGAGAGAGGGGGGGAGTGAGAGTGGGTGAGAGAGGGGGAGAGTGGAGTAAGGACGCAAGAAGAAAATCAGCCCCAAATTTAAATTTTTTAAATTTTGCCCCGAGGGGCGAGTTTATTGGGCAGCGCCACTCATCTTGTGAGTGGACATACCGCCATAGCAGCATGTACAACACTCCCCAATAGGAAGAAAACCCGCTGGGTTGTTCATCGGGTTTTCTTCCTATTGGGGAGTGTTCATGACGTCAGCATACGGCGCTTACGTTTGTTACCCATCAGTAACTGTGCCTGCAGAACTTGCAACTGAGAGAAGAAATGTAGACATTTTCATACCACAGCACACATTATTGAGTCTATCACGGATTAAGAAATTAAATAGAGACAGAGCAATGCAAAAGATGTACAGTGACCATAACACAGCAGTTGCAACGTCAGGATCTGCGGGTTGGTACAAGAATTCAACCAACTACGAATCACTTAGTTTGATGAAAGGGAGCAGTAGAACAACAGAAGTGCACTTACATCGCATCAGGCTTGGATACCCATGTGCATGGGAAATAGGCTTACAGGTTCCGGAAGATGAGAGGAAATGTCAACACTGTGGAGAAATGCCCGACACACCACTGGAACATTATCTAACACAGTGCACAGTTACAGCCACAACAGACCGCTGGAACATTATCTAACACAGTGCACAGTTACAACCCATTAAGATTTTAACTTAGTTTCAATAGAGCAGAAGAAGTTGTTAAACACATGGGGGCAAAATCTCACTGAAGCGACCATACGAGTCATAAACATTCATACTCCGCCTAGTTCATAGCTCATAATACTCATAGTTCAACAAGGCTGTTAGACGCCGCTACTCGCAATCTGACATGAATCACAGACCGGTTAATCATGTATCCTTTAGAGGTGTTTATGAGAACATGAGAAATAAGGCAGCTACCTGAAGACCTAATCGGCCAAATGCTTCAGCTCCTGCTCTCTTATGGAAGGTTTCTAATTGAGAGCATTAACTGTGTCATCCTACACTGGACGCGTTCTAGGGAAATTATAATACTGGATCACCGGTGTCATGATGGTGAGAGGTGTGTATGGCGACCAATACTGAACTGCATAATGTAAATGGGGCCTAACCAGAGCAAGATATCAAGATATAGCTCAAGAACAACACCAGGTATTTTAGTACTAACTTTTCTGGAAATAAATCCCGGTGTCCTATTTGCCTTATTACCAACATTTATGCATTTTTTTTTCATTCAGACTTGGCAATCTCAGTACCATGCAGCTGATATCCTGTCACTCCTCACCAGGCCTCACAACCTGCCCTTTGTCTGCATTAAACTGCATCTAAGTTGAAATTGTTTATATATATATATATATATATATATATATATATATATATATATATATATATATATATATATATATATATATATATATTTATTGTGTATTTAAAGGTTACAAAACATACAAGACAAATGCCTAAAGGTTATGGATCTCTTGAAGCTCCTCCGCTTCCGGACAGGAACCAAGGACGCAGCAAGCATTTCCCCTCTGGATCGCCACACTGAGACGCTGAAACAAAAAACTGGAAGCCCTTTGGTCTCTGGTGACGTCAATGAGCATGGAACCCAATTCCTTGAGAAATCCCAAGGCACTCTTGCCCCAGGGGCCATGCGTCTCAGACGCTATGGGAACAAAGAGGTATTGACCTTCCAGTCGCCTGTACTTGAGTGATTTTGCTGTTTCCCTGTGGTTGGCCGCCCCACCTGCTTGATCAGCTCCGAAGTGTACATAGGTGTCAGCCAGGGTGGATACACATGTAGTCCCACACCAACTGTCTACCCTCCTTCCAGGAGTATATGGTGATGCCATCAGGGCGAAGTGCAGGGAAATCCGGGTTTTGGACCCCTAGGATGCGAGGTTCTCTCTCCGCTGGGCACCCAGCTGAGATGAGGCTTCTCTTGATGATGTCATTGACCTCGTTGTGTCTTGCATGCCAGCCCTTTGTGCTTCCGCAATGCAACCCATGCAGTCCGTATTGGTCTGCTTCCACCCTGTTGCAAATACACTTGTATTCAGTGTGAATTGGGGCACGAAGGCGGAGAGCTTCAACACGAAGGGATTCTGGGTCTAGTCGCATACCCATTGCTGACAGGGGTACTGCCAGGAGGGAGGAAGTCTCCTGCATGGGGGGCACGCACTGCTCTGAGGCGGGCTTTCTCATTGTCTGACGTTGCGACGCTGAGCATGGCATCAGCTACTTTTTCCACTAGAGGGTGGTCCTACCCGGATTGTGTATATATATATATATATATATATATATATATATATATATATACATATATATATATATATATATATATATATATATACACGATAAGCATATAGGTCCCGAGAGTGCGCCTTGAGGCACTCCGCTCACAACAGGTTACAACTCTGACTTAATTCCAGCTATAAAAACTCGCTACTGCTTCCTTTCACACACACAACCATAACTTTAGATATAATACATATAGATATAATAAGATATACAACTTAAGATACCCCGTACCCCCTCCCTCCTTCCCCAATTATGTTCTCAAATCAAGTTTCCCACCTCACCCCCCCCCCCTCCATTAGCGGTCAGAAATAATGTTCTCTTTGACACCCATTAGAGAACATGTATTTCTTTATATATAGAAAATGGGGCACTGAAATGTAGATAGAGTTGTCTCTTAACATATTCATTGGACCTCTGCTTGTCCAAGGGGTTTACACTGGGTAATAACGTACAGTTTAGGGTTTAATGGGGTGTTATCCTTACGGTCCTGGGGGTGATGATGGGGTGACTTGGAGCTGGGGTATGAGGACTGGCAGCTGGGTATGAGGACTGGTAGCTCGGGTATGAGGACTGGTAGCCGGGTATGAGGACTGGCAGCTGGGTATGAGGACTGGTAGCTGGGGTATGAGGACTGGTAGCTGGGGTATGAGGACTGGTAGCTGGGGTATGAGGACTGGTAGCTGGGGTATGAGGACTGGTAGCTGGGGTATGAGGACTGGTAGCTGGGGTATGAGGACTGGTAGCTGGGGTATGAGGACTGGTAGCTGGGGTATGAGCACTGGTAGCTGGGGTATGAGGACTGGTAGCTGGGGTATGAGGACTGGTAGCTGGGGTATGAGAACTGGTAGCTGGGCTACTAGGACTGGTAGCTAGGGTATGAGGACTGGTAGCCGGGTATGAGGACTGGTAGCTGGGGTATGAGGACTGGTAGCTGGGGTATGAGGACTGGTAGCTAGGGTATGAGGACTGGTAGCTGGGTATGAGGACTGGTAGCCGGGTATGAGGATTGGTAGCTGGGGTATGAGGACTGGTAGCTGGGGTATGAGGACAGGATAAAGGAACAGAACTCAACTACTTGCACCATCAGGGATCGAGCAACGACCGTGCAAGAAATTTGTTCAGCTTCTCCTCTCGGGTGTATGAGAGCTTCAAGCCATCAGCCATAATAAGACGGGCTCCGTCTTGCTCTCAGTGATGCTTAATTACAGCATCTTTACCTGTATTTTACCTGTACCTTTGTCAAGGCTTGAAGTTGTAACTTTGTTTTCTGGTGCCTCTTATATGTACTTAGTCTGGGACTATAACTGTGTCTGGACGTATGTATATATGTACACTTGTACATGTAGATTTACATATTTGTTTTCTGTACCTGTTACAGATTGATCAAGCATTTAGACAGTGACTTACGAAACCTCTACATCTTTCAACAACCATGGCGGCTTTTGTTTACATTGATTAAGTTTGCGAACTTGGAAGTAAACAATCTAAGGTTATTATTATTATAAACAATCTCCTGGTGGTCATAAACTGTTTAATAAATGAAAACAGAGCCGCCAACAGTGGGAAAAGATGTAGAGGTTTCGTAAGTGGTTGCCTAAATGCTTCATAAATCCTCGACCTTGTGAGTAAATATTTGAGTTTAAGAGTGAACCAATCTCCTAATTATAGTTGGTCGAGGAGCTCAAGATGAGATACGTCTGAGCATGTATACGTCTGAGTATGTATACGTCTGAGGATGTATACGTCTGAACATGTGTACGTCTGAGCATGTATACGTCTGAGTATGTATACGTCTGAGGATGTATATGTCTGAGCATGTATACGTCTGAGTATGTATACGTCTGAGGATGTATACGTCTGAGCATGTATACGTCTGAACATGTGTACGTCTGAGCATGTATACGTCTGAGTATGTATACGTATGCGCATGTATACATATGAGTATGTGTTTACTAGTTGTGTTTTTACGGGGGTTGAGCTTTGCTCTTTCGGCCCGCCTCTCAACTGTCAATCAACTGTTTACTAACTACTTTTTTTTTTCACACCACACACACACACACGCACACCCCAGGAAGCAGCCCGTGACAGCTGACTAACTCCCAGGTACCTATTTACTGCTAGGTAACAGGGGCATTCAGGGTGAAAGAAACTTTGCCCATTTGTTTCTGCCTCGTGTGGGAATCGAACCCGCGCCACAGAATTACGAATCCTGTGCGCAATCCACCAGGCTACGAGGCCCCCCTATGTATATGAGGCCATATGTATACATATGCGCATGTATACAGACCAAAGAGCCAGAGCTCAACCCCCGCAAGCACAACTAGGTGAGTACATATGTGCATGTTTGACTATGTATACATATGAGTATGTATACGTATGCGCATGTATTCATATGAGCATGTACTCACCTAGTTGTGCTTGCGGGGGTTGAGCTCTGCTCTTTCTGCCCGCCTCTCAACAGTTACTAACTACTAACTAACTTTTTACTTACTTATTTTTCCCCTTACACACATCCCCAGGAAGGAGCCCGTAGCAGCTGTCTAACTCCCAGGTACCTATTTACTGCTAGGTAACAGGGGCATTGGGGTGAAAGAAACTCTGCCCATTTTGTTTCTGTCACCAGCGGGGATCGAACCCCGGTCCCCAGGATTACGAGTCCAGAGCGCTGTCCTCTCAGCCACCAGGCGCCCCCCCCCCCATACATGCTGTATACGAATGAGCATGTGTATGTATGCGTATGTATATATATGAGCATGTATACTTATGAGCATGTATTTGTATGAACATGTATACGTGTGAGTATTTATATGTATGAGTATGAGCAGTATCACTACATATTGGTACTTTCTGGTGGTCCATCACTACATATTGGTACTTTCTAGTGATCCATCACTACATATTGGTACTTTCTGGTGGTCCATCACTACATATTGGTACTTTCTGGTGGTCCATCACTACATATTGGTACTTTCTAGTGATCCATCACTACATATTGGTACTTTCTGGTGGTCCATCACTACATATTGGTACTTTCTGGTGGTCCATCACTACATATTGGTACTTTCTGGTGGTCCATCACTACATATTGGTACTTTCTGGTGGTCCATCACTACATATTGGTACTTTCTAGTGGTCCGTCACAACATATTGGTCCTTTCTGGTGGTCCATCACTACATATTGGTACTTTCTGGTGGTCCATCACTACATATTGGTACTTTCTGGTGGTCCATCACTACATATTGGTACTTTCTGGTGGTCCATCACTACATATTGGTACTTTCTGGTGGTCCATCACTACATATTGGTACTTTCTGGTGGTCCATCACTACATATTGGTACTTTCTGGTGGTCCATCACTACATATTGGTACTTTCTGGTGGTCCATCACTACATATTGGTACTTTCTGGTGGTCCATCACTACATATTGGTGCTTTTCACCACAGGGTTACTGTGAGTACTTCCATGTTATGATGAAGGGTTGGAATACATATAGAATACATGTTGTTACGGTGCCCTCTCCTATTTCTTTCGTTTGCCTGCTCTAAGAGTCATATCAGCTCTCCCTACAGATTCTCTGAGGTACAGGGAGTCTGTTGGTATATGTGGCGACCAGACCGGCCGCCAGATAACGGAGAAATTTACATTATAAGTTGTAGGTAAGGGGAAAGTGGCGCCCTGATATAAATGAAAGAGTATCCCCTACTGCAGATATGACGTTTTGGAAGGGACACTAGCCGATCGCGGATTGGCTGATTTAAGTCGCGGGCGACCAATCAGAGCCCGCCGTGACGTCACCGAGTGCCCCGGGCGGCGCCAACGTCAGAGTTGACCTGACCGTGGACGTGAGAGGCTGCGCCTCGGTCAGCTCTCGAGGATTTGAGGCTCTACAAGTCTTATTCAGTGGATTAAACTAGCCATCGCTGCCCACAATAAGCTATTGGAGACCCTGCGCTTCTGGGCAGCAAAAAGGAACCAAGTTCATTGAGCAGAGGAATGCCAAACTTGGAAAATAGTCAGCGACGACGCTGGGCGGCGCCGCCGCTGGACGTTGAGGTCTGGAAGGGGCGGCGGGCCGGCCTTGCTGTGACTGGGTCACGTCCACTGACGGTTTTGGAGGGACGACACCGTTCCTAGGACGAGGATCAACGCCTTGTGGAAGAGACGAGTGTGTGAATATAGTGATTTGGTGAACCAGGATTGGGATAGCTGAATCTCTGGGATTGGAATGGCGACAACGCGAAGGCTTCACGTCACCTGAGGTACAGGTGACGTGAAGCGTTCCACAGGTACAGGTGACCTGTGGAACGTTCCTGGATCGTCAAGGATCGACTCAGGAAGCGTGGGAACCTCACACCATCGAGGGACAGGCGTCGTGAGCCAGGAATGTAAGGTAGATCATTTTCCCTCCCATTACCCCTTGTGTGAGTAGGCTAGATAGGCCACGATATTTACTTATGTATGTGGCAGTATGACATTAATACTTTAGTAGTAGACTAGGCTGCAGGGCAGCTTGTGTCCAGGACTGTTGGAGAGGACAGTGTGCGTGGACGGCAGGACAGTTGAAGAAGAGGCGCCGACGTGGAGAAGAGGCCCTTCTGTGAGAGAGTGTGGGACTCCTGTCTAATCTGCCCAGTTGAAGGAGTGATTGGAGGTCGTGGAAGAAGAGTTGCTGAAGATCTCCAGATTTATTATCCTTATTTCCATATTCATGTATTGCTTGTGATTGTATGTGTGATCATGTAATTGTGTCAGTAAATTGACACATTTTACCATTGTGTTTAAGTGTGTGCCTCCATTATAACATTTCTCTATGAGCATACACGAGGGTTATCATAGTACCACCTAGGGAACGTCGCGTTCTCTATAGAAGTTCTTATCGCCTGGAGAGTGGTAAAGCAGCAAAGACTTATATAAGAGTGTACCCTTAGCCATCCGGCTAGTATCAGAGCCTGACTGGTGGCAACAGGTAACGTAGTGGCTGGAGAGAGGTAAAGCCACACAGACTTTTATGGGAGAGTACCCTGGGCCGACAGTCCAATAGCAGATCTATGGGAGTAGCAACACTCTGGCAACAAACAGTATAGAATACACCCACTGAACTGCATTGCTGGGGTGCAGATATACTAACCCAGCTGGCGACCTTGTTAAGAAGAAGATAGAGAAGGCAGGCGGGAAAGGAGTTCCTGCAACCTTTTTGTCTGGCAGGCAAGACTCAGGGGAAGTTATTGTTATAAGGTAAGCCTGAGTCTTCCTTCACTCCTCCACGGGTCTAGGCCGGAACTGTTAACAGCAGTTTCCCCGTGGTTGACTGAAGGGCTTCCAGGGTGAATCAGTGGCGCCCCCTTTAGTGGTGGAAGCAAAGACCTGCGGTGGTGGGCATTGTTGGTCCTCTCCTGTGGGACCAAGGAGACTCCGGTGAATCCCGGGAGTCAGAGGGGCTGTGTATTCTGCCTTCTGAGCCCCTAGCAGCCGAGTGCTAGCGGAGCCCCGGCCCACCCCCCGTGACAATGTGCACACAGGGTCCATACATTTACTGTATCTTGATGTTCGTTCTTTTCCTCCACAGGTGAGTGTAGTGCTGAGCCCCGCCTGCTCAGGTGAGTTGCATGCTGAATGTTGTTGCAGGGTTACCAACACGCGTTGCAGCAGGGTTACCAACACGTGTTGTTACAGGGTTACCAACACGTGTTGCAGCAGGGTTACCAACACGTGTTGTTGCAGGGTTACCAACACGTGTTGTTACAGGGTTACCAACATGTGTTGTTGCAGGGTTACCAATACGTGTTGTTGCAGGGTTACCAATAGGTGTTGTTGCAGGGTTACCAACACGTGTTGCAGCAGGGTTACCAACACGTGTTGTTGCAGGATTACCAACACGTGTTGTTGCAGGGTTACCAACACGTGTTGTTGCAGGATTACCAACACGTGTTGTTGCAGGGTTACCAACACGTGTTGTTGCAGGGTTACCAACACGTGTTGCAGCAGGGTTACCAACACGTGTTGTTGCAGGGTTACCAACACGTGTTGTTGCAGGGTTACCAACACGTGTTGTTGCAGGGTTACCAACACGTGTTGTTGCAGGGTTATCAACACGTGTTGTTGCAGGGTTACCAACACGTGTTGTTGCAGGGTTACCAACACGTGTTGTTGCAGGGTTACCAACACGTGTTGTTGCAGGGTTACCAACACGTGTTGTTGCAGGGTTACCAACACGTGTTGTTGCAGGGTTACCAACACGTGTTGTTGCAGGGTTACCAACACGTGTTGTTGCAGGGTTACCAACACGTGTTGTTGCAGGGTTACCAACACGTGTTGTTGCAGGGTTACCAACACGTGTTGTTGCAGGGTTACCAACACGTGTTGTTACAGGGTTACCAACACGTGTTGTTGCAGGGTTACCAACACGTGTTGTTGCAGGGTTACCAACACGTGTTGTTGCAGGGTTACCAACACGTGATGCAGCAGCGACAGGTCAGTGGTCACCCCTGACACCTGATGTATGGGGGGGGGGGCAGGTAATGTTAGCGATAATCAGGTGTCGCTTTGGTCAATATTTGGGGGAATTATCTCAGCTCATTATTATTGTTTTACGGCGTCGCTAAATTATACCAAATTATTCATTAACTCTCTATAATGATATACACATCCAGAGTTTAATGCACAATGACTTTTTTTAGTTGGGCTGTAATTTGTTTTAAATGTTTGGGGGGGGGTGATGACGTCGATTATGGGGGGGGGTTAGGGGGGTGGCAGAGGTGATAATGGGGGTGCTAATTAGAGGGTATGCAAGAGTAGGCAGGAGGGTGAGGGAGTTATTGGTCGGTGGAGAGGGCTTTGGTAACAAAACTGTTAGTCTGTCTTCTATCCTTTGGTTTCTCCCACACGGGGAACACCATTGGCTCCGATGCTTGTCTTGGAGGGGACATCTGCGTAACATTGAAAAGCAAGTTCCGTAATCCATTACATATTCACCTAGTTGTGCTTGGTTGAGCTCTGGCTCTTTGGTCCCGCCTCTCAATTGTCAATCAACTGGTGTACAGGTTCCTGAGTCTACTGGGCTCTATCATATCTACACTTGAAACTGTGTATGGAGTCAGCCTCCACCACATCACTGCCTAATGCATTCCATTTGTTAACTACACTGACACTGAAAAAGTTCTTTCTAACGTCCCTGTGGCTCATTTGTGTACTCAGTTTCCACCTGTGTTCCCTTGTTCGTGTTCACAAATACTAAATAGTTTGTCTTTATCCACCCTGTCAATTCCTCTGAGAATTTTGTAGGTGGTGATCATGTCTCCCCTTACTCTTATGTCTTCCATGAATGTGAGGTTTAGCTCCCGTAACCTTTCTTCGTAACTCATACCTCTTAATTCTTGGACTTGTCTGGGTTCATATCTCTGAATGTTCTGTAACTTTATCTTGTGATTAATTAGGTATGGACTAGGCTGGAGCTGCACATTCCAAGATTAGTCTGACATAAGTGGTATCTATCTTCATCTGCCTTGATTCTTCTCATAATTTTAGCATCATCAGCAAACATTGAGAGGAATAAGTCTATACCCTCTGGAAGATCGTTTACATATATCAGAAACAGGATGGGTTCAAGTACAGAGCCCCGTGTTTACTAGTTGTGTTTTTACTAGTTGTGTTTTTGCGGGGGGTTGAGCTTTGCTCTTTCGGCCCGCCTCTCAACTGTCAATCAACTGTTTACTAACTAACTACTAACTTACTTACTACTTTTTTTTTTCCCCCACACCACACACACACACACACATCCCAGGAAGCAGCCCGTGACAGCTGACTAACTCCCAGGTACCTATTTACTGCTAGGTAACAGGGGCACTTAGGGTGAAAGAATCTTTGCCCATTTGTTTCTGCCTCGTGCGGGAATCGAACCCGCGCCACAGAATTACGAGTCCTGTGCGCTATCCACCAGGCTACGAGGCCCCCCGTGGGACTCCGCTGGAGACATCTCGCCACTCTGATGTCTCCCCCCTCACAGTTACTCGCTGTTTCCTGTTGCTTAGATACTCCCTTGTCCACTGGAACACCTTACTTTTTACTCCTGTTTGTTGCCCCAACTTTTATGACAGTCTTTTGCCAAAGGCTTTCTGACAGCCCAAGAAAATGCAGTCTGCCCACCCTTCTCTTTTTGCCAAATTTTGTCGCCTGGTTATAGAATTCTATTAAACCTGTGAGGCACGATTCACCATCTCTGAACCCATGCTGGTGGTGCGTTACAAAGCTGTTTCCCTCCAGATGCTCTACGAGCCTTTTCCTCGCGATCTTCTCCATCAGCTTGCATGGTATACAAGTTAGGGAAACTGGCCTGTAGTTCAGAACCTCTTGCCTGTCACCCTTTTTGAATATTGGGACCACATTAGCTGTCTTCCAGCTTTCTGGTAGGTCTCCTGTTTCCAGTGACCTGTTATACACCATAGAGAGTGGCACACTTAGTGCCTCTGCACCTTCTTTTAGTATCCATGGTGAGATTCTGTCAGGCCCAACAGCCTTTGTCATATTCAGCTCCAACAGATCACTTTTGACCTCATCACTGGCGAGTTCAATTTTCTCCTAGGTTGCTTGGTTTGCCGCCTCTTCTCTCAGTTCGGGGACTTCTCTTTTCTCTATTGTGAACACCTCCTGGAATCTCTTGTTGAGTTCTTCACACACCTTGTCATTCTCTGTGTATCTGTTTTCCCCTTTTCGCAGTTTCATCACCTATTCCTTCACCGCTGTTTTCCTCCTGATGTGGTTGTGGAGCAGTTTTGGTTGGGTCTTGGCTTTACTCGCGATGTCATTTTCATACCGTCTCTCTCTCTGCTTCCCTCCTCACTCTGAGGTACTCATTTCTGGCCCTCTGGTATTCTCTGTAGAAAGAAGTGTGTAACCCGTAGAAAGAAGTGTGTAACTCCGTATAGAGAAGTGTATAACCCGTAGAGAGCAGGGCGTAACTCCGTATAGAGAAGTGTGTAACCCGTAGAGAGCAGGGCGTAACTCCGTATAGAGAAGTGTGTAACCCGTAGAGAGCAGGGCGTAACTCCGTATAGAGAAGTGTGTAACCCGTAGAGAGCAGGGCGTAACTCCGTATAGAGAAGTGTGTAACCCGTAGAGAGCAGGGCGTAAAACAGAGTAAGGAAGGCGTATTACAGAGGGGGACGTGTCTGGGACGGAGTGTTGTGAGATTCGATAAGAAAGCGGTCATCTCCGGCGACATGAAGGCAGAATGACCCCTTTGTGATAATGGAATACGTGCCAAAGTGCCTTCTTTACCCCCCTCTTCTAGATCCTCTTTAATCTCCATGGCCAAAAAGCATTAACTTTGTGTGTGGCTGTGTGTGTGTATGGTGTGAGTGTGTGTGTGTGTGTGTGTGTGTGTGTGTGTGTGTGTGTGTGTGTGTGTGTGTGTGTGTGTGTGTGTGTGTATGTGTGTGTGTGTGTGTGTGGCTGTGTGTGTGTATGGTGTGTGTGTGTGTGTGTGTGTGTGTGTGTGTGTGTGTGTGTGTGTGTGTGTGTGTGTGTGTGTGTGTGTGTGTGTGGCTGTGTGTGTGTATGGTGTGTGTGTGTGTGTGTGTACTCACCTATACTCACCTATATGTGCTTGCAGGATCGAGCATTGACTCTTGGATCCCGCCTTTCTAGCTATCGGTTGTTTACAGCAATGACTCCTGTCCCATTTCCCTATCATACCTAGTTTTAAAAGTATGAATAGTATTTGCTTCCACAACCTGTTCCCCAAGTGCATTCCATTTTTCTACTACTCTCACGCTAAAAGAAAACTTCCTAACATCTCTGTGACTCATCTGAGTTTCCAGTTTCCACCCATGTCCCCTCGTTCTGTTATTATTACGTGTGAACATTTCATCTATTTCCACTTTGTCAATTCCCCTGAGTATTTTATGTCCCTATCATATCTCCTCTCTCCCTTCTTTTCTCTAGTGTCGTAAGGTTCAGTTCCTTCAGCCGCTCTTCATATCCCATCCCTCGTAGCTCTGGGACAAGCCTCGTCGCAAACCTCTGAACCTTCTCCAGTTTCTTTATGTGTTTCTTCAGGTGGGGGCTCCATGATGGCGCGGCATACTCTAAGACGGGTCTCACGTAGGCAGTGTAAAGCGCCCTAAAAGCTTCCTCATTTAGGTTTCTGAATGAAGTTCTAATTTTCGCCAGTGTAGAGTACGCTGCTGTCGTTATCCTATTTATATGTGCCTCAGGAGTTAGATTAGGTGTCACATCCACTCCCAGGTCTCTTTCTCGAATCGTTACAGGTAGGCTGTTCCCCTTCATTGTGTACTGTCCCTTTGGTCTCCTGTCACCTGATCCCATTTCCATAACTTTACATTTACTGGTGTTAAACTCCAGTAGCCATTTCCCTGACCATCTCTGCAGCCTGTTTAAGTCCTCTTGGAGGATCCTACAATCCTCGTCTGTCACAACTCTTCTCATTAATTTTGCGTCATCTGCAAACATTGACATGTATGATTCCACTCCTGTAAACATATCATTTACGTAAATTAGAAAGAGGATTGGTCCCAGCACCGATCCTTGAGGTACTCCACTTGTTACTGTTCGCCAGTCCGACTTCTCGCCCCTTACCATTACCCTCTGGCTCCTTCCTGTTAGGTAGTTCTTCACCCATACTAGGGCCTTTCCGCTTACTCCTGCCTGCCTCTCAAGTTTGTATAGCAGTCTCATGTGCGGTACTGTATCAAAGGCCTTTTGGCAGTCAAGAAATATGCAGTCTGCCCAGCCTTCTCTGTCCTGCCTTATCCTTGTTACTTTATCATAGAATTCTAAAAGGTTTGTTAGGCATGATTTCCCTGTCCAGAACCCATGTTGGTGCTTGTTTACAAACCCAATGCTCTCCAGGTGCTCAACAAGTCTTAGCCTAATTATTCTTTCAAGTATTTTGCAGGGGATGCTTGTCAGTGATACGGGTCTGTAGTTAAGTGCCTCCTCCCTATCACCCTTTTGAAAATCGGTACGACATTTGCCTCCTTCCAGCAACTGGGCAATTCTCCCGACATAAGTGACTCATTAAAGATCATTGCCAGAGGCACGCTGAGAGCCTGCGCTGCCTCTTTAAGTATCCACGGTGATACTTTGTCTGGTCCAACAGCTTTATTTGCATCCAGTGTAGTCAACTGTTTCATTACATCCTCTGCTGTCACCTCTATATCTGATAGTCTTTCATCTTGGGTAATCTCTTCTAACAATGGGAGCTGCTCAGGCTCGGTTGTGAACACTCCATGGAATTTTGCATTCAGTACCTCGCAGATTTCCTTGTCGCTTTCTGTATATGCCCCTTCTGTTTTCCTCAGTCTTGTCACTTGGTCATTTACCGACATCTTCCTTCTTATATGGCTATGTAGTAATTTTGGTTGCTTTTTCGCTTTGACTGCAATATCGTTCTCATAATTTCTTTCCGACACTCGTCTTATGTTAATGTATTCATTCCTAGCTCTGTTACATCTAATCCTGTTGTCCTCTGTCCTTTGTCTTCTGTACTTCCTCCACTCCCTCCTGCTTCTCACCTTTGCTTCCTGACACTGTCTATTAAACCATGGGTTATTATATTCCCTCCTGCTTTTTTCCTTTATTGTTGGAATAAATCTATCTTCAGCCTCCTTGCATATCAATATGACTTGGTTCATCATACCTTGCACTGTTTTTCCTCTAAGTTCTTCCTCCCACTGCACTTCTCCCAGGTAGTCCCTTATCCTTCTGTAGTCCCCTTTTCTGTAATCAAGTCTCCTTTCCCGGACCTCTTGTCCTTTGGTCACAATTTTAAGCTCCATCATGTAGTCAAAGACTAGGACACAATGGTCACTAGCTCCTAGTGGTATTTCATGTTCCAACTGCTCGATGTCTTCTACATTCTGAGTGATAATGAGATCTAATAGGCTGGGCGTATCCCCTCCTCTTTCCCTAGTATCTTCTTTCACATGCTGTGTTAGGAAATTCCTGTCAATAACGTCTACCAGCTTCGCTCCCCAGGTCTCCTCCCCGCCATGGGGATTCCTCGTTTCCCAATCTATCTCTCCGTGATTTAGGTCCCCCATGACCAGCAGCTTCGCTCTCATTCTATGCGCTAAAGTTGCTGCCCTCTGCAGTTCATCCATACATGTCTTGTTGCTGTCCTCGTACTCCTGCCTGGGCCTTCTACTGTTTGGTGGGGGATTGTAGAGTATCAAGATTACAATCTTCTTCCCATCCACTGTCAGAGTTCCATGTATGAAGCTTGTGCTTTCATTGGTACCCGGATTTTCCAGCTCATCAAACTTCCATTTCCGCTTTATTAGTAGTGCCACTCCTCCTCCCTGTCTCTGTGTCCTTTCTTTTCTTATCACCTGGTACCCCTCTGGAAAGATTGCATCCGAGATCATGCCATTTATTTTAGTTTCCACTATTGCCACTATGTCTGGGTCTGCCTCACTAACTCTTTCTTTTATCTCTTCTGCTTTATTGGCTACCCCATCAGCATTGGTGTACCAAACCTTGAGACTCTTCTTGGAAACTCGGGTGTCAGAGTTCCCCCTTTCACCAGGGGTCTGGGGGGAACTGGGGGGTGTCTGGGGGGCAAGTGGGGGCTGTGGGGGTGAGTGGGGGGGTGCTAGGGGGGTGCCTGGGAGTGCCTGGTAGGCGAATGGGGTCTGGGCATCTAGGGGGGTAGGAAGGGCATAATGGGTCTGAAAGTTAGAGGTCTGAATAGCATAGGGGGGTTGAGAAATAGAGTGTGTGTGTGTGAAATGTGTGTGTGGTGTGTGTGTGTGTGTGTGTGTGTGTGTGTGTGTGTGTGTGTGTGTGTGTGTGTGTATGGTGTGTATGTGTGTGTGTGTGTGTGTGTGTGTGTGTGTGTGTGTGTGTGTGTGTGTGTGTGGTGTGTGTGTGTGTGTGTGTATGGTGTGTGTGTATGGTGTGTGTGTGTGTGTGTGTGTGTGTGTGTGTGTATGTGTGTGTGTGTGTGTGTGTGTGTGTGTGTGTGTGTGTGTGTGTGTGTGTGTGTGTGTGTGTGTGTGTGTGTGTGTGTGGCTGTGTGTGTGTATGGTGTGTGTGTGTATGTGTGTGTGTGTGTGTGTGTGTGTGTGTGTGTGTGTGTGTGTGTGTGTGGCTGTGTGTGTGTGAGTGGCTGTGTGTGTGTATGGTGTGTGTGTGTGTGTGTGTGTGTGTGTGTGTGTGTGTGTGTGTGTGTGTGTGTGTGTGTGTGTGTGTGTGTGTGGCTGTGTGTGTGTGTGTGTGTACTCACCTATTTGTACTCACCTATTTGTGCTTGCAGGATCGAGGATTGGCTCTTGGATCCCGCCTTTCCAGCCATCGGTTGTTTACAGTAATGACTCCTGTCCTATTTCCCTATCATACCTAATTTTAAAATTATGAATAGAGTTTGCTTCCACAACCTGCTCCTTAAGTGCATTCCATTTTTCCACTACTCTCACGCTGAAAGAAAACTTCCTAACATCTCTGTGACTCATCTGAGTTTCGAGTTTCCACCTATGTCCCCTCGTTCTGTTATTATTACGTGTGAACATTTCATCTATTTCCACTTTGTCAATTCCCCTGAGTATTTTATGTTCCTATCATATCTCCTCTCTCCCTTCTTTTCTCTAGTGTCGTAAGGTTCAGTTCCCTCAGACGTTCTTCATATCCCATCCTTCGTAACTCTGGGACAAGCCTCGTCGCAAACCTCTGAACCTTCTCTAGTTTCCTTATGTGTTTCTTCAGGTGTGAGCTCCATGATGGCGCGGCATACTCTAAGACTGGTCTCACGTAGGCAGTGTAAAGCGCCCTAAAAGCCTCCTCACTTAGGTTTCTGAATGAAGTTCTAATTTTCGCCAGTGTAGAGTACGCTGCTGTCGTTATCCTATTTATATGTGCCTCTGGAGTTAGATTAGGTGTCACATCCACTCCCAGGTCTCTTTCTCGAATCGTTACAGGTAGGCAGTTCTCCTTCATTGTGCACTGTCCCTTTGGTCTCCTATCACCTGATCCCATTTCCATAACTTTACATTTACTGGTGTTAAACTCCAGTAGCCATTTCCCTGACCATCTCTGCAGCCTGTTTAAGTCCTCCTGGAGGATCCTAAATTCCTCATCTGTCACAACTCTTCTCATTAATTTTGCGTCATCTGCAAACATTGACATGTATGATTCCACTCCTGTAAACATATCATTTACGTAAATTAAAAAGAGGATTGGGCCCAGCACCGATCCTTGAGGTACTCCACTCGTTACTGTTCGCCAGTCCAACTTCTCGCCCCTTACCATTACCTGTCTTCTGTTTGGCTTCTTCCTGTTAGGTAGTTCCTTACCCATGCTAGGGCCTTTCCGCTTACTCCTGCCTGCCTCTCAAGTTTGTATAGCAGTCTCATGTGCGGTACTGTATCAAAGGCCTTTTGGCAGTCCAGAAATATGCAGTCTGCCCAGCCTTCTCTGTCCTGCCTTATCCTTGTCACTCTATCATAGAATTCTAAAAGGTTTGTTAGGCATGATTTCCCTTTCCACGACCCATGTTGGTGGTTGTTTACAAACCCAATGCTCTCCAGGTGCTCAACAAGTCTTAGCCTAATTATTCTTTCAAGTATTTTACAGGGGATTCTTGTCAGTGATACGGGTCTGTAGTTAAGTGCCTCCACCCTATCACCTTTCTTGAAAATCGGTACGACATTTGCCTCCTTCCAGCAACTGGGCAATTCCCCCGACATAAGTGACTCATTAAAGATCATTGCCAGAAGCACGCTGAGAGCCTGCGCTGCCTCTTTTAGTATCCACGGTGATACTTTGTCTGGTCCAACAGCTTTATTTGCATCCAGTGTTGTCAGCTGTTTCATTACCTCCTCTGCTGTCACCTCTATATCTGATAGTCTTTCATCTAGGGTAATGTCTTCTAACAATGGGAGTCACTCAGGCTCGGTTGTGAACACTCCATGGAAACTTGCATTCAGTACCTCGCAGATTTCCTTGTCGCTTTCTGTATATGCCCCTTCTGTTTTCCTTAGTCTTGTCACTTGGTCATTTACCGACATCTTCCTTCTTATATGGCTATGTAGTAACTTAGGTTGTTTTTTCGCTTTGACTGCAATATCATTCTCATAATTTCTTTCCGACACTCGTCTTATGTTAATGTAATCGTTCCTAGCTCTGTTACATCTAATCCTGTTGTCCTCTGTCCTTTGTCTTCTGTACTTCCTCCACTCCCACCTGCTTCTCACCTTTGCTTCCTGACACTGTCTATTAAACCATGGGTTATGATATTCCCTCCTGCTTTTTTCCTTTATTGTTGGAATAAATCTCTCTTCAGCCTCCTTGCATTTCAATATGACTTGGTTCATCATACCTAGCACTGTTTTTCCTCTAAGTTCTTCCTCCCACTGCACTTCTCCCAGGTAGTCCCTTATCCTCCTGTAGTCCCCTTTTCTGTAAGGTGTGTGTGTGTGTGTGTGTCTGTGTCTGTGTCTGTGTGTGTGTGTGTGTGTGTGTGTGTGTGTGTGTGTGTGTGTGTGTGTGTGTGTGTGTGTACTCACCCAATTGTGCTTGCGGGGGTTGAGCTCTGGCTCTCTGGTCCCGCCTCACACAATCCTTGTGTGTGTTTACTAGTTGTGTTTTTGCGGGGGTTGAGCTTTGCTCTTTCGGCCCGCCTCTCAACTGTCAATCAACTGTTTACTAACTATTTTTTTTTTTTTTTGTTCCCACACCACACACACACACACCCCAGGAAGCAGCCCGTGACAGCTGACTAACTCCCAGGTACCTATTTACTGCTAGGTAACAGGGGCACTTAGGGTGAAAGAAACTTTGCCCATTTGTTTCTGCCTCGTGCGGGAATCGAACCCGCGCCACAGAATTACGAGTCCTGCGCGCTATCCACCAGGCTACGAGGCCCCCCGGGTGTGTGTGTGTGTGTGTGTGTGTGTGTGTGTGTGTGTGTGTGTGTGTGTGTGTGTGTGTGTGTGTGTACGTACCTGTGCACATGTGGCACCATGTACGTAAATGGGTTTGTGTGCGTGTATGTAGGATTGTGGGTGATTATGATAAACCATTCCTTGTGTCTGGGGACAGGCAGCCAGTATGGATGTATACATGTTGAGGTCTCCCTTCAAGGAGCTAACTAATGACCCTCCCCAGGATGCAACCCCACAACTAGCTGACGAACTCCTGGGAACCTATTTATTTTGCTGGGTGAACAGGCGCATGAGGTGATAGGAAACTTGCCCGACGATATCTGGCCTGTCCGGGCTTCGAACCCGAAATTCTCAATTGTGAGTCGAGAACGTACCCCACATTCCTTTTCAATTAGCGTTCAAGTGTTGTATATGCTGTCGAAGACGTGGATAGAGGTGGCTTCCGAGGCTTCCTCCTTCCGTTCAGTCCTCGTGTTTACCAGCCGTACACGGCACGAGTATGTTGCTGCATTTACACGTGTGCTTGTATGGACATGCACGTATGGATGTGTGGATGTCTCTCTCTCTCTCTCTCTCTCTCTCTCTCTCTCTCTCTCTCTCTCTCTCTCTCTCTCTCTCTCTCTCTCTCTCTCTCTCTCTCGCTCTCTCTCTCTCTCTCGCTCTCTCTCTCTCTCTCTCTCGCTCTCTCTCTCTCTCTCGCTCTCTCTCTCTCTCTCTCTCTCTCTCTCTCTCTCTCTCTCTCTCTCTCTCTCTCTCTCTCTCTCTCTCTCTCTCTCTCTCTCTCTCTCTCTCTCTCGCTCTCTCTCTCTCTCTTCTCTATAATGAAGATAATGTTAATTGTTTTCAAATCATTCTGAATAATCAAGACAAAGTTGAATATTCATTGCTCGTGAATTCCCCAAATTTTTTAACTGTTGAAGAATTCAAAGAACAGTTAAACGAAGGAGAAAATTGTATTTGAAAATCTAGAAGATCTGGTGCTAGATAGTTTTATCTTCCTCGAAGACTTGAGTTTGTCCAGTTTAAGGAGGAGGAAATTGAACAGTTACATCCTATCAAGCAATCAACAAAGAGATAACTAAATCCAGGCTACACTGCAGGTTACACTCCAAGTTACACTCCCGGATACACTCAAGGTTACACTCCAGAGCCTGGGGCCAGATTCACGAAGCAGTTACGCAAGTACTTACGAACGTGAACATCTTTTCTCAATTTTTAACGGCTTTGGTTACATTTATTAAACAATTTACAAACATGTAAACTTGCCAATCAACTGTTGTTATTGTTATAAACAGCCTCCTGGTGCTTCGAAGATCATTAACTGTTTAATAGTTGTAAACAATGCCGCCAAAGATTGAGAAAAGATGTACAGGTTCGTAAGTGCTTGCGTAACTGCTTCGTGAATCTGGCCCCAGGACTTCCTTGGACATCGTGACAAAGCGTCGACCAGGCTGCAGGTAACGGAGCCAACGTGAGGTGAAGACAATTCTTGATTTCATCATCACGAAACAATGATAAAAATTTCAGGAAAAATTCCCTGGGTAGATATTACCCTTATCACAAGTCGCTGAAGCCCAGACCAATGTTAACACGCTTAATAAGTTGAAAAGGATTAACAACGTGGAGGGGGGGTGCTACTGAGGGGCCGTGGAGGGGGGGTGCTACTGAGGGGCCGTGGAGGGGGGTGCTACTGAGGGGCCGTGGAGGGGGGTGCTACTGAGGGGCCGTGGAGGGGGGGTGCTACTGAGGGACCGTGGAGGGGGGTGCTACTGAGGGGCCGTGGAGGGGGGTGCTACTGAGGGACCGTGGAGGGGGGTGCTACTGAGGGGCCGTGGAGGGGGGTGCTACTGAGGGGCCGTGGAGGGGGGGTGCTACTGAGCGGCCGTGGAGGGGGGTGCTACTGAGGGGCCGTGGAGGGGGGTGCTACTGAGGGACCGTGGAGGGGGGTGCTACTGAGGGGCCGTGGAGGGGGGTGCTACTGAGGGGCCGTGGAGGGGGGTGCTACTGAGGGGCCGTGGAGGGGGGTGCTACTGAGGGACCGTGGAGGGGGGTGCTACTGAGGGGCCGTGGAGGGGGGTGCTACTGAGGGGCCGTGGAGGGGGGTGCTACTGAGGGGCCGTGGAGGGGGGTGCTACTGAGGGGCCGTGGAGGGGGTGGTGCTACTGAGGGGCCGTGGAGGGGGGTGCTACTGAGGGGCCGTGGAGGGGGGTGCTACTGAGGGGCCGTGGAGGGGGGTGCTACTGAGGGGCCGTGGAGGGGGTGCTACTGAGGGACCGTGGGGGGGGGTGCTACTGAGGGGCCGTGGAGGGGTGGTACTACTGAGGGGCCGTGGAGGGGGGTGCTACTGAGGGGCCGTGGAGGGGGGTGCTACTGAGGGGCCATGGAGGGGGGTGCTACTGAGGGACCGTGGAGGGGGGGTGCTACTGAGGGGCCGTGGAGGGGGGGTACTATACTGAGGGGCCGTGGAGGGGGGTGCTACTGAGGGACCGTGGTGGGGGGTGCTACTGAGGGGCCGTGGAGGGGGGGTGCTACTAAGGGGCCGTGGAGGGGGGTGCTACTGAGGGGCCGTGGAGGGGGGTGCTACTGAGGGACCGTGGAGGGGGGTGCTACTAAGGGGCCGTGGAGGGGGGTGCTACTGAGGGACCGTGGAGGGGGGGGTGCTACTGAGGGGCCGTGGAGGGGGGTACTACTGAGGGGCCGTGGAGGGGGGTGCTACTGAGGGACCGTGGAGGGGGGGTGCTACTGAGGGGCCGTGGTGGGGGGGTGTGCTACTAAGGGGCCGTGGAGGGGGGTGCTACTGAGGGGCCGTGGAGGGGGGTGCTACTGAGGGACCGTGGAGGGGGGGGTGCTACTAAGGGGCCGTGGAGGGGGGTGCTACTGAGGGGCCGTGGAGGGGGGTGCTACTGAGGGACCGTGGAGGGGGGTGCTACTGAGGGGCCGTGAAGAGGGATGCTACTGAGGGGCCGTGGAAGGGGGTGCTACTGAGGGACCGTGGAGGGGGGGTGCTACTGAGGGGCCGTGGAGGGGGTGCTACTGAGGGACCGTGGAGGGGGGTGCAACTGAGGGACCGTGGAGGGGGGTGCAACTGAGGGACCGTGGAGGGGGGTGCTACTGAGGGGCCGTGGAGAGGGAAGCTACTGAGGGGCCGTGGAGGGGGGGGTGCTACTGAGGGACCGTGGAGGGGGGGTGCTACTGAGGGGCCGTGGAGGGGGGTGCTACTGAGGGGCCGTGGAGAGGGATGCTACTGAGGGGCCGTGGAGGGGGTGGTGCTACTGAGGGGCCGTGGAGGGGGGGGTGCTACTGAGGGACCGTGGAGGGGGTGGTGCTACTGAGGGGCCGTGGAGGGGGGGTGCTACTGAGGGGCCGTGGAGAGGGATGCTACTGAGGGGCCGTGGAGGGGGGGTGCTACTGAGGGACCGTGGAGGGGGTGGTGCTACTGAGGGGCCGTGGAGGGGGGGTGCTACTGAGGGGCCGTGGAGAGGGATGCTACTGAGGGGCCGTGGAGGGGGGGGTGCTACTGAGGGGCCGTGGAGAGGGATGCTACTGAGGGGCCGTGGAGGGGGGGTGCTACTGAGGGACCGTGGAGGGGGGGTGCTACTGAGGGGCCGTGGAGGGGGGTGCTACTGAGGGGCCGTGGAGGGGGGTGCTACTGAGGGGCCGTGGAGGGGGGTGCTACTGAGGGGCCGTGGAGGGGGGGTACTACTGAGGGGCCGTGGAGAGGGATGCTACTGAGGGGCCGTGGAGGGGGGGTGCTACTGAGGGACCGTGGAGGGGGGGTGCTACTGAGGGGCCGTGGAGGGGGGTGCTTCTGAGGGGCCGTGGAGGGGGGGTGCTACTGAGGGGCCGTGGAGGGGGGTGCTACTGAGGGGCCGTGGAAGGGGGGTGCTACTGAGGGGCCGTGGAGGGGGGTGCTACTGAAGGGCCGTGGAGGGGGGGGTGCTACTGAGGGGCCGTGGAGGGGGGGGGTGCTACTGAGGGGCCGTAGAGGGGGGGTGCTACTGAGGGGCCGTGGAGGGGGTGCTACTGAGGGGCCGTGGAAGGGGTGCTACTGAGGGACCGTGGAGGGGGTGCTACTGAGGGGCCGTGGAGGGGGGGGTGCTACTGAGGGGCCGTGGAGGGGGGGGTGCTACTGAGGGGCCGTGGAGGGGGGGGTGCTACTGAGGGGCCGTGGAGGGGGGTGCTACTGAGGGGCCGTGGAGGGGGGTGCTACTGAGGGGCCGTGGAGGGGGGTGCTACTGAGGGGCCGTGGAGGGAGGTGCTACTGAGGGGCCGTGGAGGGGGGGTGCTACTGAGGGGCCGTGGAGGGGGGGTGCTACTGAGGGACCGTGGAGGGGGATGCTACTGAGGGGTCGTGGAGGGGGGGGGGTGCTACTGAGGGACCGTAGAGGGGGGTGCTACTGAGGGGCCGTGGAGGGGGGTGGTACTGAGGGACCGTGGAGGGGGGTACTACTGAGGGGCCGTGGAGGGGGGTGCTTCTGAGGGGCCGTGGAGGGGGGTGCTACTGAGGGGCCGTGGAGGGGGAGGTGCTACTGAGGGGCCGTGGAGGGGGGTACTACTGAGGGGCCGTGGAGGGGGGTGCTACTGAGGGGCCGTGGAGGGGGGTGCTACTGAGGGGCCGTGGAGGGGGGTGCTACTGAGGGGCCGTGGAGGGGGTGCTACTGAGGGACCGTGGAGGGGGGGGTGCTACTGAGGGGCCGTGGAGGGGGGGTACTACTGAGGGGCCGTGGAGGGGGTGCTACTGAGGGACCGTAGAGGGGGGTGCTACTGAGGGGCCGTGGAGGGGGTTGCTACTGAGGGACCGTGGAGGGGGGTACTACTGAGGGGCCGTGGAGGGGGGTGTTACTGAGGGGCCGAGGAGGGGGGTGCTACTGAGGGGCCGTGGAGGGGGAGGTGCTACTGAGGGGCCGTGGAGGGGGGTACTACTGAGGGGCCGTGGAGGGGGGTGCTACTGAGGGGCCGTGGAGGGGGGTGCTACTGAGGGGCCGTGGAGGGGGGTGCTACTGAGGGGCCGTGGAGGGGGGTGCTACTGAGGGACCGTGGAGGGGGGTGCTACTGAGGGGCCGTGGAGGGGGGGTACTACTGAGGGGCCGTGGAGGGGGGTGCTACTGAGGGACCGTGGAGGGGGGTGCTACTGAGGGGCCGTGGAGGGGGGTGCTACTAAGGGGCCGTGGAGGGGGGTGCTACTGAGGGGCCGTGGAGGGGGGTGCTACTGAGGGACCGTGGAGGGGGGTGCTACTAAGGGGCCGTGGAGGGGGGTGCTACTGAGGGGCCGTGGAGGGGGGTGCTACTAAGGGGCCGTGGAGGGGGGTGCTTCTGAGGGGCCGTGGAGGGGGGTGCTACTGAGGGGCCGTGGAGGGGGGTGCTACTGAGGGGCCGTGGAGGGGGGTGCTACTGAGGGACCGTGGAGGGGGGTGCTACTGAGGGGCCGTGGAGGGGGGGTACTACTGAGGGGCCGTGGAGGAGGGTGCTACTGAGGGACCGTGGAGGGGGGTGCTACTGAGGGGCCGTGGAGGGGGGGTGCTACTAAGGGGCCGTGGAGGGGGGTGCTACTGAGGGGCCGTGGAGGGGGGTGCTACTGAGGGACCGTGGAGGGGGGTGCTACTAAGGGGCCGTGGAGGGGGGTGCTACTGAGGGACCGTGGAGGGGGGGGGTGCTACTGAGGGGCCGTGGAGGGGGGGTGCTACTAAGGGGCCGTTGAGGGGGGTGCTACTGAGGGGCCGTGGAGGGGGGTGCTACTGAGGGACCGTGGAGGGGGGTGCTACTAAGGGGCCGTGGAGGGGGGTGCTACTGAGGGACCGTGGAGGGGGGTGCTACTGAGGGACCGTGGAGGGGGTGCTACTGAGGGACCGTGGAGGGGGGTGCAACTGAGGGACCGTGGAGGGGGGTGCTACTGAGGGACCGTGGAGGGGGGGTGCTACTGAGGGATCGTGGAGGGGGGTGCTACTGAGGGGTCGTGGAGGGGGGGTGCTACTGAGGGACCGTAGAGGGGGGTGCTACTGAGGGGCCGTGGAGGGGGGTGCTACTGAGGGGCCGTGGAGGGGGGGTGCTACTGAGGGATCGTGGAGGGGGGTGCTACTGAGGGGTCGTGGAGGGGGGGGGGTGCTACTGAGGGACCGTAGAGGGGGGTGCTACTGAGGGGCCGTGGAGGGGGGTGCTACTGAGGGACCGTGGAGAGGGGTGCTACTGAGGGGCCGTGGATGGGGGGTGCTACTGAGGGGCCGTGGAGGGGGGTGCTACTGAGGGACCGTGGAGGGGGGTGCTACTGAGGGGCCGTGGAGGGGGGTGCTACTGAGGGGCCGTGGAGGGGGGGTGCTACTGAGGGGCCGTGGAGGGGGGCGGGGAAGATGTGAGCTGTGGGAAGAGAGGGAGGAAGTAGGCGATTAAGGAAGGGACGTTGGTGGAGAGGAATAGGGAAGTGAAAGAGAGAGAGAGAGAGAGAGAGACAGGGGGAGACAGAAGAGACAGAGAGAGAAACACTCCACAATACTGAAGGAGGGAGACAGACAGAGACAGAAACACTCCACAATACTGAAGGAGGGAGACAGACAGAGACAGAAACACTCCACAATACTGAAGGAGGGAGACAGACAGAGACAGAAACACTCCACAATACTGAAGGAGGGAGACAAGTCATCACAAAAGACCGGAAACGAGGTACACACATAGCGGAAGTATGAGTGTACTCACCTATGTGTGCCTGCGGGGTCGAGCTCTAGCTCTTGAAACCCTCTTTTCTAGCCGCAGGTCGTCTAATGCAGCGACTCCTGGCCTGTAGCCCTATCATAGCTGCTTTTAAAGTTGCAAATTGAGTTTGTCTCAACAATCTGCTCCTTTAGGTCATTCAATTTCCTCACTATCCTTATGCTAAAAGAAAACTTTCTACCATCAGTGTCTCAAGCTTCCATCCGTGCCAACTTGTTCAGTTTGTAGTCATTGTAAACATTTCCTCTCTTTTCACCCTGTCAATCCGTCTAAGTATTTTATACATTATGTCTCCTCCACTCCCTCCTTTCTAACGTGGTCAGGTTTAGTTCCTTCAGTCTGTCTTCGTACCTCATCCCTCGCAGCTCTGGGACGAGTCTCGCTGCAAACTTCTGCACCTTTTCCAGCTTCCTTATGTGTTGTGGTTCCAGGATGGGTCGGGATACTCTAAGACTGGCCTCACACAGGCGGTATACAGTGATCTAAAAGCCTCCTTATTCAACTTTCTGAAGAATGTTCTGACTTTTGCCAGAGTAGAGTATGCAGCTGACGTTATTCTATTGATATGAGCCTCTGGAGTTAGGTTTGGTGTTGTGTCTACTCTCAGGTCTTTCTCTCTAGTCGTTAAAGAGAGGTAGTTTCCCTTCATCGTGTATTGACCTTTCGGTCTCTTGGAAAAGCCCATTTCATGATCCCATTTCCATTACTTTACATTTGTTGGTGTTGAACCCTAGCGGCCATCTCTTGCACCAGCTCTGTAGCTTAAGTTAGCTTGGAGAATTTTACAATCCTCATCTATCTCAACCCTTCTCATCAGTTTCGCATCGTCTGCAAACATTGACATGAACGACTCAACTCCTGCAGTCAAATGTATAAACATACATAAACAAATGTATAAACAACACTCCTGCAGTCAAACATAAATAAGGAATAGTGTGGGTACGAGCACCGAGCCTGTGTACTCACCTAGTTGTGCTTGCCGGGGTTGAGCTCTGGCTCTTTCGGCCCGCCTCTCAACTGTCAATCAACTGGTGTACAGGTTCCTGAGCCTACTGGGCTCTATCATATCTACATTTGAAACTGTGTATGGAGTCAGCCTCCACCACATCACTGCCTATTATTATGGGTTTTCCACTAGTACCCATTCTCCAAGTTCATTTGCTTTATTTGTAATTCCATCTATGTTAGTGTACATTGCCTTGAGACTCACTTTCTTCTGTCCCTTCTCAAATCTCCTCCTTGGTGAGTGTTCTGCTGGTGGAGGAAGCTGTGCCATGGTTGTGAGGATTTGTGAGGTGGATACCAGGGTTGCAGAGGATACTGGGATGAGGGGTGGGGGGTCAAGTGAAGGGGGGAGGGACAAGGAGGGTATGGGGTGAAAGGGGCGGGAGGACAGGAAGGAAAGGGGGGGTTTCTATGCAGAGGAGGGTGGTGGGGTTGCCCTCCCCGCTGGTGTTACTGGGTAGCTGGTTGTGGGTTCCCCCCTCGCCTCTGGGGGTGATATGCCGGGAGCTGTAGTTTCCTGGTTTTCCCCTCTCGCCCTGCGCTTCTTCCTTGCTTCTGCCGCCATGGGCCCTCTCCTCCCTCGTCATGTCTCTCTGGAGGAATACTTTTTTTAATTCTCCCACATGTTGCAGGTGGCTCTTCCTTGTTAGAATCGTGTCCTTTGTGTTCTCGTTTGCAAACACTATCTTTAACACACGGTCTCGGTCTTTTTTGTACCAGCCTAACCTGAAAACCTTCTCAATGCTATGCTCAGCTCCTTCCATGTCTAGTGCCTTCAGTATTTCATTCACTGCCGCTTTGTCCTTATCATTCCACTCTTTCCTATTAGAGCCTTCCTGCTCTTTAATACCCACAGCCACCACTGATCTTTTCCTTTCCAGCACCTGGCTAGTGGAGCGTGCCACTTCCTGTGAGGTGGCTGCTTTCATGGCTACCTCCTTCACTGCAGACATTACTTCAGAGTTGTTGTTTTTTAGTATTTCTGCAAATGTTGCTTTTATTGTGGCATTCTCTTCCAAAATATTATTGCCACCTTCTCCCTGGGTGGTTATCTGAGTCTCAGCATCGATACTGTTCTCTTTGAGGGCTCTAATCTCCTCCTTTGCTGCTGTCAGCTCTCTTTTTTAGGTTGTTTATTTCATTCTTCATTTCCCGCATCTCACTCTTGATGTCCTCCAGAAACTGGGCGAACATTTCCTTCATTTCATCACCTGAACTTTTCCCTGTTCTCCTATTGCCTCTGGCTGTCATGCTTGACCCTGTTCATAGATGTGCCATGATAGGATTTGTCAGAAGGGCAGAGCAGAGTGGGGGAGAGAGAGATAGAGAGAGAGGGAGAGAGAGAGAGAGAGAGAGAGAGAGAGGGAGAGAGAGAGAGAGAGAGAGAGAGAGAGAGAGAGAGAGAGGGAGAGAGGGGGGAGAGTATGTGTAAGGGGGACTGGGGGGTGGGGGGGGGGGTGATGGCGAGCAGGTCAGGTCAGGTCAGATGGGGGGTAAGAGAGGGGGTGGGGTATAGTGGGGTCTTACCTCTTTCCACAAAGGTGTTAATCCTTTCTTCCCTGACTGAACGTTTGTGTGTGCGTGTGTGTGTGTGTTTGCATGTGCGTGCGTGTGTGCGTGCATACGTACGTGGGCGTGCGTGCGTGTGTCACGAGTTCCTGTAAGCGTTAACTTCTACCCAAAATGAGCCACTTTGAGATTTTAAATATATATGCTATCCTGAACAAGAATTTGATAATATTTTACCTCACACTGTACACCTGATTAATTGACCAGAGAGGGGTACACACCAGCTCTGTAGCTTAAGTTAGCTTGGAGAATTTTACAATCCTCATCTATCTCAACCCTTCTCATCAGTTTCGCATCGTCTGCAAACATTGACATGAACGACTCAACTCCTGCAGTCAAATGTATAAACATACATAAACAAATGTATAAACAACACTCCTGCAGTCAAACATAAATAAGGAATAGTGTGGGTACGAGCACCGAGCCTGTGTACTCACCTAGTTGTGCTTGCCGGGGTTGAGCTCTGGCTCTTTCGGCCCGCCTCTCAACTGTCAATCAACTGGTGTACAGGTTCCTGAGCCTACTGGGCTCTATCATATCTACATTTGAAACTGTGTATGGAGTCAGCCTCCACCACATCACTGCCTATTATTATGGGTTTTCCACTAGTACCCATTCTCCAAGTTCATTTGCTTTATTTGTAATTCCATCTATGTTAGTGTACATTGCCTTGAGACTCACTTTCTTCTGTCCCTTCTCAAATCTCCTCCTTGGTGAGTGTTCTGCTGGTGGAGGAAGCTGTGCCATGGTTGTGAGGATTTGTGAGGTGGATACCAGGGTTGCAGAGGATACTGGGATGAGGGGTGGGGGGTCAAGTGAAGGGGGGAGGGACAAGGAGGGTATGGGGTGAAAGGGGCGGGAGGACAGGAAGGAAAGGGGGGGTTTCTATGCAGAGGAGGGTGGTGGGGTTGCCCTCCCCGCTGGTGTTACTGGGTAGCTGGTTGTGGGTTCCCCCCTCGCCTCTGGGGGTGATATGCCGGGAGCTGTAGTTTCCTGGTTTTCCCCTCTCGCCCTGCGCTTCTTCCTTGCTTCTGCCGCCATGGGCCCTCTCCTCCCTCGTCATGTCTCTCTGGAGGAATACTTTTTTTAATTCTCCCACATGTTGCAGGTGGCTCTTCCTTGTTAGAATCGTGTCCTTTGTGTTCTCGTTTGCAAACACTATCTTTAACACACGGTCTCGGTCTTTTTTGTACCAGCCTAACCTGAAAACCTTCTCAATGCTATGCTCAGCTCCTTCCATGTCTAGTGCCTTCAGTATTTCATTCACTGCCGCTTTGTCCTTATCATTCCACTCTTTCCTATTAGAGCCTTCCTGCTCTTTAATACCCACAGCCACCACTGATCTTTTCCTTTCCAGCACCTGGCTAGTGGAGCGTGCCACTTCCTGTGAGGTGGCTGCTTTCATGGCTACCTCCTTCACTGCAGACATTACTTCAGAGTTGTTGTTTTTTAGTATTTCTGCAAATGTTGCTTTTATTGTGGCATTCTCTTCCAAAATATTATTGCCACCTTCTCCCTGGGTGGTTATCTGAGTCTCAGCATCGATACTGTTCTCTTTGAGGGCTCTAATCTCCTCCTTTGCTGCTGTCAGCTCTCTTTTTTAGGTTGTTTATTTCATTCTTCATTTCCCGCATCTCACTCTTGATGTCCTCCAGAAACTGGGCGAACATTTCCTTCATTTCATCACCTGAACTTTTCCCTGTTCTCCTATTGCCTCTGGCTGTCATGCTTGACCCTGTTCATAGATGTGCCATGATAGGATTTGTCAGAAGGGCAGAGCAGAGTGGGGGAGAGAGAGATAGAGAGAGAGGGAGAGAGAGAGAGAGAGAGAGAGAGAGGGAGAGAGAGAGAGAGAGAGAGAGAGAGAGAGAGAGAGAGAGAGAGAGGGAGAGAGGGGGGAGAGTATGTGTAAGGGGGACTGGGGGGTGGGGGGGGGGGTGATGGCGAGCAGGTCAGGTCAGGTCAGATGGGGGGTAAGAGAGGGGGTGGGGTATAGTGGGGTCTTACCTCTTTCCACAAAGGTGTTAATCCTTTCTTCCCTGACTGAACGTTTGTGTGTGCGTGTGTGTGTGTGTTTGCATGTGCGTGCGTGTGTGCGTGCATACGTACGTGGGCGTGCGTGCGTGTGTCACGAGTTCCTGTAAGCGTTAACTTCTACCCAAAATGAGCCACTTTGAGATTTTAAATATATATGCTATCCTGAACAAGAATTTGATAATATTTTACCTCACACTGTACACCTGATTAATTGACCAGAGAGGGGTACATACCAGATCAACCAGGCTGTGACTCATACGTCAGGCTGTGAGCAGCCGCGTCTAACAGCCTGGTTGATCAGTCCAGCAACCAGGAGGCCTGGTCTCCGACCGGGCCGCGGGGACGCTAAGCCCCAGAAGCACCTCAAGGTAACCAGTCTGCTTTTCCGCTCACACAACTAGATGAGTAATGACGATGTATGGTTGACGATGGTGCTCCGTCGTCGCCTTCCACTTGGTGATTCACCAAGTGCTAGTAGATTGATGATGGCGGTTCTTCTCTAGCTACACAAAGCTCTGGAGTCAGTCACTGTATCGTTGTGTTACAGTTCACTAATTTACTGTACCACTGATCACAGTCACCACCCAATAAACACAATCAGGCAGTTCCACGGCGGGTCGTCCCACCTGGCCGTAAGGTCAGGTCGCTCCACGCGGTCCTCCACACTGTATATGCACCATGATGCCACTAGCTCCACTTTGGTTTCTTCGCACTATCGCTTGCGATATGACTATGCTATATAGCACCCTGCTATATAACACACTGCGAGAGGCCAAATACTATGATCTATCCTCTATACTCCTTCAGGGTCTCGAGAAATTGACGAATTTCCGCGGACCTCACTAATCGTGTGTCTCCTACCGGCGGCGGCCTGTGTGTGTTTACTAGTTGTGTTTACTAGTTGTGTTTTTGCGGGGGTTGAGCTTTGCTCTTTCGGCCCGCCTCTCAACTGTCAATCAACTGTTTACTAACTACTTTTTTCTTTTTTTTCCCCCACACCACACACACACCCCAGGAAGCAGCCCGTGACAGCTGACTAACTCCCAGGTACCTATTTACTGCTAGGTAACAGGGGCACTTAGGGTGAAAGAAACTTTGCCCATTTGTTTCTGCCTCGTGCGGGAATCGAACCCGCGCCACAGAACTACGAGTCCTGCGCGCTATCCACCAGGCTACGAGGCCCCCTATACCCCTGGTGTGTGTGTGTGTGTGTGTGTTAGAGAGAAATATATGTAATAGACATAATAGAGGGAAAATAGATTGGTTAGAAAGGCGGGGTCCAAGAGCTAATAGCTCGAGTCTGCAGACACAGATAGTAAATAGTAAATAAAGATACACGCACGCACCTACCTTGCAGTCATCGTGAGATTAGGTTACCCCAGATTGTTAGTTTACCTCTAGTGATTAGGTTACCCCTGATGATTAGGTTACCCCAGAGTGTTAGTTTACCTCTAGTGATTAGGTTCCTCCTGATGATTAGGTTACCCCAGATTGTTAGTTTACCTCTAGTGATTAGGTTACCCCTGATGATTAGGTTACCCCAGAGTGTTAGTTTACCTCTAGTGATTAGGTTCCTCCTGATGATTAGGTTCCCCAGATTGTTAGTTTACCTCTAGTGATTAGGTTACCCCTGATGATTAGGTTACCCCAGATTGTTAGTTTACCTCTAGTGATTAGGTTACCCCTGATGATTAGGTTACCCCAGAGTGTTAGTTTACCTCTAGTAATTAGGTTACTCCTGATGATTAGGTTACCCCAGATTGTTAGTTTACCTCTAGTGATTAGGTTCCTCCTGATGATTAGGTTTCCCCAGATTGTTAGTTTACCTCTAGTGATTAGGTTACCCCCTGATGATTAGGTTACCCCAGAGTGTTAGTTTACCTCTAGTGATTAGGTTACTCCTGATGATTAGGTTACCCCAGATTGTTAGTTTACCTCTAGTGATTAGGTTCCTCCTGATGATTAGGTTTCCCCAGATTGTTAGTTTACCTCTAGTGATTAGGTTACCCCTGATGATTAGGTTACCCCAGAGTGTTAGTTTACCTCTAGTGATTAGGTTACTCCTGATGATTAGGTTACCCCAGATTGTTAGTTTACCTCTAGTGATTAGGTTACTCCTGATTAGGTTACCCCAGATTGTTAGTTTACCTCTAGTGATTAGGTTACTCCTGATGATTAGGTTACCCCAGATTGTTAGTTTACCTCTAGTGATTAGGTTACTCCTGATGATTAGGTTACCCCAGATTGTTAGTTTACCTCTAGTGATTAGGTTACTCATGATGATTAGGTAACTCCAGATTGTTAATTTACCTCAAGTGATTAGGCTACTCCTGGTGATTAGGTTACCCCCTGGTGATTAGGTTACCCCTGGTGATTAAGTTACTCCTGGTGATTAGGTTACTCCTGGTGATTAGGTTACCCTGGTGATTAGGTTACCCTGGTGATTAGGGTACCCCTGGTGATTAGGTTACCCCTGGTGATTAGGTTACCCTGGTGATTAGGTTACCCTAGTGATTAGGTTACCCCTGGTGATTAGGTTACCCCTGGTGATTAGGTTACCCTGGTGATTAGGTTACTCCTGGTGATTAGGTTACCCCTGGTGATTAGGTTACCCTGGTGATTAGGTTACTCCTGGTGATTAGGTTACATCTGGTGATTAGGTTACCCCTGGTGATTAGGTTACCCCTGGTGATTAGGTTACTCCTGGTGATTAGGTTACCCTGGTGATTAGGTTACCCCTGGTGATTAGGTTACCCCTGGTGATTAGGTTACCCTGGTGATTAGGTTACCCTGGTGATTAGGTTATCCCTGGTGATTAGGTTACCCCTGGTGATTAGGTTACCCTGGTGATTAGGTTACTCCTGGTGATTAGGTTACCCTGGTGATTAGGTTACCCTGGTGATTAGATTACCCCTGGTGATAGGTTACCCTGGTGATTAGGTTACCCCTGGTGATTAGGCTACCCCTGGTGATAGGTTACCCCTGGTGATTAGGCTACCCCTGGTGATAGGTTACCCCTGGTGATTAGGTTACCCCTGGTGATTAGGTTACCCTGGTGATTAGGTTACCCGTGGTGATTAGGCTACCCCTGGTGATTAGATCTGCTTGTGCTCGTACCCTCATGCGCGTACTGTGGCGCGCACACGCACCCTCACAGAAGGGTATTAGCTTGTAAATCGGTATTTGGGTCAGTCACAGATTACCTACCCCCCCCCCACTACCCCCTGCACCCCCCCCCCCCCGCACTTCCCCCTTCACCCCCTCCCCTCCTCATCCTCCTCCATTCTCCTTTCCCCACTCTTCACACTCCCCCCTTCCCTTTCACCCCCCCCCCCTTTACTAGCCCCACCCCCCATCCTAATCCCCCCAATCAGTCGTTATAAGGGGTAAAGATAACCTGGATAACACCCCCCCCCAGATGTGTGGAGGGGGGATGTAGGGGTGCTTTAAGGGGGGTGTCGCGTGCTGGTGGGGTGGGGGGAGGCCCAGGTAAGTGTTTCTAGTGAATGTTTTGGGTATCAATGTCTGGTGTTATCCTGTCGCGACGGTTATGAAGATGGGGGTGGGGGTGTGGTGGGGGTGAGGGGGGAGGTGTACTCAAGTATTCGTGCTGCAAGATCGTCTTGTTAGCTCTAAGACCCCGCCTTTCTGGCCGTCGGTTGAGTAATGTACTGACTCCCGACCTTGTATTCCCTTATGATCTCTCTCTCTCTCTCTCTCTCTCTCTCTCTCTCTCTCTCTCTCTCTCTCTCTCTCTCTCTCTCTCTCTCTCTCTCTCTCTCTCTCTCTCTCTCTCTCTCGGAAGAGAGAGAGAGAAAGAGAGAGAGTGAGTGAGTCCCGGTCTGAGAATCCCTAGTCTGAGAGAGAGTCAGACTAGTCATAGAACTGAGAGGTATGAGCTACAAAGAAAAGCTAAGGGAGCAAAACCTCACGTCCCTGGAAGACAGAAGAGTAAGGGAAGACATGATAACCACCTACAAAATTGTTAGAGGAATTAACAGGGACAACAGACACTATTTAACACGGGTGGTACGCGAACAAAGGGACACGGTGGAGACTTGAGTACCCACATGAGCCACAGGGACGTTAGAAAGAACTTTTTCAGTGTCAGAGTAGTTAACAGGTGGAATGCATTAGGCAGTGATGTGGTGGAGGCTGACTCCATACACAGTTTCAAGTGTAGATATGATAGAGCCCAGTAGGCTTAATAACCTGTACACCAGTTGATTGACAGTTGAGAGGCGGGACCAAAGAGCCAGAGCTCAACCCCCGCAAGCATAACTTTGGGAGTACAACTAGGTGAGTACATTCGCCCATTTCCTCCCCCCCCCCCCCCAAGGCACCGTTGGCACACCTGCCCGGTTCTCATAGTAGGCACCACACACCTGAAGTGACACAGTACCTTCCCCCCCCCCCCCCCTGCCCCACAAGGCGACGGCCACCTTGCCCAGTCCTGCTGATGCCCCTAGAAGCCAAGGGCATCCTCCTCTGCTGCGGGAGTCTATGCCCCGGCTCCCTCTATATCTTAGTGTCAAACTATACCTCGGGGTTACTGTGTCACCCTTGAGTGTCACCCATGTGACACTCAAGTCGACAGGTGTGGGACTTAAGAGGTTTGCTGTACCTCTTATGTTCTCTTGTTTACTTGTTAAGTGGTCGTCATGTTAAGAGGTTTATAACAGTTCCTTTTGGGAGGAGTTCGTTAACCACAGGTCACCTGTGTTGAAGTGTTTGTTAGTTATGTCTCACCTGTGTTGAAGTGTTTGTTAGTTATGTCTCACCTGTGTTGAGGTGTTTGTTAGTTATGTCTCACCTGTGTTGAGGTGTTTGTTAGTTATGTCTCACCTGTGTTGAAGTGTTTGTTAGTTATGTCTCACCTGTGTTGAGGTGTTTGTTAATTATATATTTTTGCTCTAGGAGTACAAGTCTTTAACTGTTACATTAAGAATGTCTGCGTGTACACACACACACGCAAACGCACACGCATAGACCGCACGTGCACAGGTGAACAGGAGCGTCAGGTGAAAAACTTTGCCATTTGTTTCTGGCTCGGCCGGGAATCGAATCCTGGCCCTTAGGACTACGACCCCCGAGCGCTCTCCACTGAGTCGCGAGGCCCCGTAATCCAACCCGTTCTCGCACTTTCGTATAGTCAATATTGACTTATTAAATACATGCATATGTGACATACTAAACATACTAGTTTACCTTGAAAAGCTTCATAGAAAACACCGACCTTACCTAGCCTTCTTAGAATGTTAAGATAAGAATCTTATTGCTTCGTAATTACAATTATTACTTAACCTATACCTATAATAAGTTAAGTAATAATTGTAATTACGAAGCAATAAGATGCTTATCTTAACATACTAAGAAGGTTAGGTAAGGTCGGTGTTTTCTATGAAGCTTTTCAAGGTAAACTAGTATGTTAAGTATGTCACATATGCAAGTATTTAATAAGTCAATATTGACTATACGAAAGTGCGAGAACGGGTTGCGTAATCACCTAGTTGTACTCACCTAGTTGTGCTTGCGGTGGTTGAGCTCTGGCTCTTTGGTCCCGCCTCTCAACCGTCAATCAACTGGTGTACAGGTTCCTGAGCCTACTGGGCTCTATCATATCTACACTTCAACTGTGTATGGAGTCAGCCTCCACCACGTGTTTCTCTTACCATGATGCTGGGGACGATGATGAAATTGATAGTGTTGATGATGAAGATGATCGTCAGGATGGTGAAGATATTGATGATAGGAATAAACCTGGCTGCTATAGGATCCTCTCCCAGAGTCATGAAAATTAATTCGTGAACCAGTACTGCTATATCACACACACAAACACACACACACACACACACACACACACACACACACACACACACACACACACACACCACACACACACACACACACACACACACACACACACACACACACACAGAGTGGAATGACAAGGACAAAGCAGCAGTGAATGAAGTACTAAAGGCACTAGACATGGAAGGGGCCGAGCATAGCATTGAGAAGGTTTTCAGGCTAGGCCGGTACAACAAAGACCGAGACCGAATGATAAAGATAGTGTTTGCAAACGAGAACACAAAGGAGAGGATCCTATCAAGGAAGAGCTCCCTGAAAAACGTGGGAAAATTAAAAAATGTATTCCTCCAGCGAGACATGACAAGGGAGGAGAGAGCCGTGGCGGCAGAAGCAAGGAAGAGGCGCAGGGCGAGAGGGGAAAACCAGGAAGTCACAGCTCCCAACACAACACCCCCAGAGGCGAGGGGGGAACCCACAACCAGCTACCCAGTAACACCAGAAGGGAGGACAACCCCGCCTCCCTCCTCTGCATAGAAAACCCCCCTACCCCAAACCCTCCCTGCCCCCACTCAAAAGTTCAGCCAAATCTCCCTCCCCCCACACCCAATCCCCACCCTTCTACCCCTCCCCTCCTCCCGAGTCCTCCCTCCCCCCCTTTCCTTCCCGTCCTCCCTCCCCTTTCACCCCATACCCTCCCTGTCCCTCCCCCTTCACTGGATCCCCCGCCCCTCATTCCAGTATCCTCTGAGATCCTGTTACCCACCTCACAGGTCCTCACACCCATGGAACAGCCTCCCCCACCAGCAGAACACTCACCAAGGAGGCGATTTGAGAAGGGACAGAAGAAAGTGAGCCTCAAAGCGATGTACACTAACATAGATGGAATTACAAATAAAGCAAATGAGCTTGGAGAACTGGTACTAGAGGAAAACCCAGACATAATAGCCCTCACAGAAACAAAGATCACGAAAACAATAACAAATGCAGTGTTTCCACAGGACTATTATGTTATGCGGAAAGAGAGGGAAGGAAGAGGTGGGGGTGGTGTAGCTCTGCTGGTAAGAAAAGGCTGGGATTTTGAGGAGATGGATATTCAGGGCTGTGAAGGTTTCAGTGACTACATAGCAGGTACTGTAACAAATGGAGGGAAAAAAATTATAGTCGCAGTCATATATAATCCACCACCAAATGACAGAAGACCTAGACAGGAATATGATAGAAACAACATGGCCACCATTAACATAATAGAAAGAGCAGCTTCTGTTGCTAGCAGGAATGGATCTGGACTACTAATTATGGGAGACTTCAACCATGGGAAGATAGATTGGAAGAACAGAGACCCGCATGGAGGACCAGAAACATGGAGAGCTAAGCTGCTGGACGTGGCAACAAGAAACTTTCTAAGCCAGCATACCAAAGAGCCAACAAGAATGAGAGGAGAAGATGAACCAGCAATGCTTGATTTGATATTTACCCTAAATGAATGGGATATAAGGGAAGTTAAGATGGAAGCGCCCTTGGGAATGAGTGACCACAGTGTATTGAACTTTGAGTACCTGGTAGAGCTAGGACTTATCTCCCCCCAAAAAGAACTAGGAATCAAAAGGCTGGCATACCGAAAGGGGAATTATGAACAGATGAGAAGTTTCCTAAGTGAAATACCTTGGGACACAGACCTCAGAGACAAGTCTGTACAGGGTATGATGGACTATGTTACCCAAAAGTGTCAGGAGGCAGTAAACAGGTTCATCCCGGCCCAAAGGGAAAAATCCGAGAAGCAACAAAAGAATCCATGGTATAATAGGGCATGTATGGAAGCGAAGAAACTGAACAAGAAGGCGTGGAGGAACTTCCGGAATAACAGAACACCAGAAAGCAGGGAGAGATACCAGAGAACCAGGAATGAGTACGTCAGGGTGAGAAGAGAAGCAGAGAAAATTTTTGAAAATGATATAGCAAACAAAGCCAAGACCGAACCAAAGCTACTCCACAGTCACATCAGAAGGAAAACAACAGTGAAAGAACAGGTATTGAAACTTAGAACAGGCGAGGACAGGTATACAGAGAATGACAGAGAGGTGTGTGAGGAACTCAACAAGAGGTTCCAGGAGGTCTTCACAATAGAACAGGGTGAGGTCACTGTGCTAGGAGAAAGGGAGGTAAACCAGGCGGCCTTGGAGGAGTTCGAAATTACGAGAGAGGAGGTCAAGAGACACCTGCTGGATCTGGATGTTAGAAAGGCGGTTGGTCCAGATGGGATCTCACCATGGGTACTGAAAGAGTGTGCAGAGGCACTTTGCTTGCCACTCTCCATAGTGTATAGTAAATCACTAGAGACGGGAGACCTACCAGAAATATGGAAGACGGCGAATGTGGTCCCAATATACAAAAAGGGCGACAGACAAGAGGCACTGAACTACAGGCCAGTGTCCTTGACTTGTATACCATGCAAGGTGATGGAGAAGATCGTGAGAAAAAACCTGGTAACACATCTGGAGAGAAGGGACTTCGTGACAAATCGCCAACATGGATTCAGGGAGGGTAAATCTTGCCTTACAGGCTTGATAGAATTCTACGATCAGGTGACACAGATTAAGCAAGAAAGAGAGGGCTGGGCGGACTGCATTTTCTTGGATTGTCGGAAAGCCTTTGACACAGTACCGCATAAGAGGCTGGTACATAAGCTGGAGAGACAGGCAGGTGTAGCTGGTAAGGTGCTCCAGTGGATAAGGGAGTATCTAAGCAATAGGAAGCAGAGAGTTACGGTGAGGGGTGAGACCTCCGATTGGCGTGAAGTCACCAGTGGAGTCCCACAGGGCTCTGTACTCGGTCCTATCTTGTTTCTGATATATGTAAATGATCTCCCGGAGGGTATCGATTCATTTCTCTCAATGTTTGCGGACGATGCTAAAATTATGAGAAGGATTAAAACAGAAGAGGACTGTTTGAGGCTTCAAGAAGACCTAGACAAGCTGAAGGAATGGTCGAACAAATGGTTGTTAGAGTTTAACCCAACCAAATGTAATGTAATGAAGATAGGTGTAGGGAGCAGGAGGCCAGATACAAGGTATCATCTGGGAGAGGAAATTCTTCAGGAGTCAGAGAAGGAAAAAGACTTGGGGGTTGATATCACGCCAGACCTGTCTCCTGCAGCACATATCAAGCGGATAACATCAGCGGCATATGCCAGGCTGGCCAACATACGAACGGCATTCAGAAACTTGTGTAAAGAATCATTCAGAACTTTGTATACCACATATGTCAGGCCAATCCTGGAGTATGCAGCCCCAGCATGGAGTCCATATCTAGTCAATTATAAGACTAAACTGGAAAAGGTTCAAAGGTTTGCCACCAGACTAGTACCCGAGCTGAGAGGTATGAGCTACGAGGAGAGACTACGGGAATTAAACCTCACTTCGCTGGAAGACAGAAGAGTTAGGGGGGACATGATCACCACATTCAAGATTCTGAAGGGGATTGATAGGGTAGATAAAGACAGTCTATTTAACACAAGGGGAACACGCACAAGGGGACACAGGTGGAAACTGAGTGCCCAAATGAGCCACAGAGATATTAGAAAGAACTTTTTTAGTGTCAGAGTGGTTGACAAATGGAATGCATTAGGAAGTGATGTGGTGGAGGCTGACTCCATACACAGTTTCAAGTGTAGATATGACAGAGCCCGATAGGCTCATGAATCTGTACACCTGTTGATTGACGGTTGAGAGGCGGGACCAAAGAGCCAGAGCTCAACCCCCGCAAACACAACTAGGTGAGTACAACTAGGTGAGTACACACACACACACTCACACACACACACACACACACACACACACACACACACACACACCACACACACACACACACACACACCACACACACACACACACACACACACACACACACACACACACACACACACACACACACCACACACACACACACACACCACACACACACACACTCACACTCACACACACACACACACACACACACACACACACACACACACCACACACACACACACACACACACTCACACATATATATATATATATATATATATATATATATATATATATATATATATATATATATATATATATATATATATATATATATATATAAACACACAAGAACACGAACAAAAACACTTGTTCGTGTTCTAGTTGTATTCGACAAGAACACGAACAAGATCGTGTTCTTGTCTAAGCACTTTTCTAATGTATAATTTTTGTTTGGTAAGGGTTAGAGGGATACGTTTAAATAGAATGGATATTTTAATAATTATAATTATTAATTATAATAATTAAAATATCCACATCAGTTGGAATTATTCTGTGGCAGTTTAGGGTTAGAACAGACCCTGGCTGGTCCTCCCCAGGGGCCCGTAACTGGCCAACTGTATTTGTGTTTCCTCCGGAGACAACACACAAATTGAGTTGCTCTGGTGCAACTAGCAAGATGCAAGTGTACTAGACGGTGCAAGATGCAACTAGCTATCGTGAGCTAGCAATCAACCAGCCCAAGTTGATGCCTCGGCACACATAGGGCTCGATACGGTTGAGAGGCGGGACCAAAGAGCCAGAGCTCAACCCCCGCAAGCACAACTAGTTGAGTACAAGCGTACACTTTGAACGCTAATCAGCCCATGAGAATAGGCTGGGGCGGGGGAAGGGGGGGGGGATGTATGTGTGAGCGTGTGGATAGTCAACAGGTGACAGGTGAGGGATGGAAGCTAGAGGCTGGAGTGGGTATCTTATCTCGTTATCGGTAGAGAGCCGGGTAGTGTTCTTGGAGATGCTGGGGTGTAGCCAGGCGTGTGTCTCACTACACCCTCTCCCACTACAGTCTGTTCTACATTCTCAGTTTCTGTTGATTCCACTGGAGTTGGGGGACAAGGGATGTCTGGGATGGGTGAGCCTAGGAAGGAGGACCTGGGGGGTCTAGGGTGTGAGGGGGCTGGGAGGATCTGGAACAGGGGGGGGGGGCTAGGGGGGTCTGACGTGATGCGGCTGAGGAGGTCCGGGGTTGGGGGTTAGTTGGGGCATGGGATGGGGGAGCTGGAGGGGCATGTGGTGGTAGGTCACGGGTTGGGGTATGCAGGGTAACAATAATCCAACACAGTGTTCTATGCTGGACTCCGCACAGAGCATTGAAACTCAGCAACTTGTACAGAGAAATAGACCGTGATATAATACTCATTAACAGTCATGGAAAAAAGAGTGGTGAGAAGATCAAGATCTTCAATTACAAAATATACCAGGTCAACAGAGCTGACCAGGCCAACGATGGAGCGGCAATTGCCGTAAAAAGAAATATTCCACACAAAATTCTAGATAACTTTCAGGAAAACTTCCTGGCAATTGAACTCCAAACCACGAAAGGTACAATCTTCATAGGAACATGCTACCAACCACCAAGGGGGGAGGTAAGGAAGAACATCCTTACCTCCCCCCTTGCCGACATCCTGAAACTCACCAGAAGGAACAGACCCGCCTACTTCCTGGGAGATCTGAACGCCAAGCACAGAACACTGGGACACGGAAGGAACAACCAGGCAGGAGAAGCCATCCACAATATGATAAGTAACGGAAATCTAACCCACCTGGGCCCAGACTTGCCAACTTACGTCAGACAAGGCCACAGTGGTAAACCAGACATAATACTGTCCAACAACCACCACTTCCTAAACACCCACATAGAAAGGGGCCCTGTGAGCACAAGCGACCACCTACCAATAATAATGACGCTGTCAACTAACCCCATTCAGAAACCCTCACCACCAAGACTTGAAGACACTAAAACTGACTGGGAAGCGTTCAAAAGCAGTGCACAGGAAATCAGTGTCACAGCTTTTAATGGAAAGGAAACATCATGCATAAACGCTGAGTTAAGTACATGGATTAGCACCATAGAAAAATGCATGACTGATCACATTCCCTTAGCTCACCATATAACGCTCCCACACCCCCCAGCCACTGAGGCGCTCAGGACACTGTAAACCAGATATAACAATCTTCCAACCCGTTCTCGCACTTTCTTAGTCATTATTGACTTATTAAATACGTGCATATGTGACATACTAAACATACTAGTTTACCTTGAAAAGCTTCATAGAAAACACCGACCTTACCTAACCTTCTTAGTATGTTAAGATAAGCATCTTATTGCTTCGTAATTACAATTATTACTTAACCTATTATAGGTATAGGTTATTATAACCTATTATAGGTATAATTATTACTTAACCTATTATAGGTATAGGTTAAGTAATAATTGTAATTACGAAGCAATAAGATGTTTATCTTAACATACTAAAAAGGTTAGGTAAGGTCAGTGTTTTCTATGAAGCTTTTCAAGGTAAACTAGTATGTATAGTATGTCACATATGCACGTATTTAATAAGTCAATATTGACTATACGAAAGTGCGAAAACGGGTTGCAATCTTCTACAACTCATAACACAACACGGGTGGACGGATGAGCACAAAAGACTACAAAGGGAACTTCAAGATGAGCTGCAAGATCTGTACAAAACAGAGTACACCAAACAATGAGATGACCTAATAAGCAAAATCCAAGTCAACTACAGAAACCCGGGGAAGTTCTGGAAAAAAGTAAAGTAAAAGAAAAAAGTAAAGAAAAAAGTTTCCTTGATGGGAAACTCTTCTGAGGAAACACCCTACATCATAGACGCCTCAGGAAATAAACACTATGAGGAGAGAGAACAAGAACAGGAATTCAGGAAGTTCTGGGAAAAAATATTCAGGATAAACCCGGAAGAAAATTTAAATTTTTGGCCAATTAATGAAAGGGAAATTACAACTCAAGTCGATAACAGAGCTGCAGCACTACTCCCGACGCAAACAATAGACCTTAACAACATACGCGATGACTGCCACCTTATGAAACACATAACCATTGCAGAGGTGCATAAAACAATTATGGGTTTCAAGAACAAGGCGCCGGGTAACAGCAAAATAAATAAGATGGTATTATCCAACCTACCAGTGATTGCACTCCATCAATACACATGTATCTTAAATGCAGCTCTTGCATCTGGACTATTCCCCACATACTTCAAGAATGCCACAATAAGATTAATCCCCAAGCCAGGTAAACCCCCAACCCAAACTGAAAACTACAGGCCAATTTCCCTCCTCGAAGTACCAGGTAAAATATTCGAAAAAATTATCAATCAGAGACTTGTGAAGTACATGGAAGAGGAAGGGAAGTATAACACCAGGCAGCATGGGTTTAGAAACCGCAGAGGGGCCCATACAGCTATAGCCATGATCTACCAGCATATAGCAGAGGGGCCCATACAGTTATAGCCCTGATCTACCAGCATATAGCAGAGGGGCCCATACAGTTATAGCCCTGATCTACGAGCATATAGCAGAGGGGCCCATACAGCTATAGCCCTGATCTACCAGCATATAGCAGAGGGGCCCATACAGCTATAGCCCTGATCTACCAGCATATAGCAGAGGGGCCCATACAGCTATAGCCCTGATCTACCAGTATATAGCAGAGGGGCCCATACAGCTATAGCCCTGATCTACCAGCATATAGCAGAGGGGCCCATACAGCTATAGCCCTGATCTACCAGCATATAGCAGAGGGGCCCATACAGTTATAGCCCTGATCTACCAGCATATAGCAGAGGGGCCCATACAGCTATAGCCCTGATCTACCAGCATATAGCAGAGGGGCCCATACAGCTATAGCCCTGATCTACCAGCATATAGCAGAGGGGCCCATACAGCTATAGCCCTGATCTACCAGCATATAGCAGAGGGGCCCATACAGCTATAGCCCGGATCTACCAGCATATAGCAGAGGGGCCCATACAGCTATAGCCCTGATCTACCAGCATATAGCAGAGGGGCCCATACAGCTATAGCCCTGATCTACCAGCATATAGCAGAGGGGCCCATACAGCTATAGCCCTGATCTACCAGTATATAGCAGAGGGGCCCATACAGCTATAGCCCTGATCTACCAGCATATAGCAGAGGGGCCCATACAGCTATAGCCCGGATCTACCAGCATATAGCAGAGGGGCCCATACAGCTATAGCCCTGATCTACCAGCATATAGCAGAGGGGCCCATACAGCTATAGCCCTGATCTACCAGTATATAGCAGAGGGGCCCATACAGCTATAGCCCTGATCTACCAGCATATAGCAGAGGGGCCCATACAGCTATAGCCCTGATCTACCAGCATATAGCAGAGGGGCCCATACAGCTATAGCCCTGATCTACCAGTATATAGCAGAGGGCCCATACAGCTATAGCCCTGATCTACCAGCATATAGCAGAGGGGCCCATACAGCTATAGCCCTGATCTACCAGCATATAGCAGAGGGGCCCATACAGCTATAGCCCTGATCTACCAGCATATAGCAGAGGGGCCCATACAGCTATAGCCCTGATCTACCAGTATATAGCAGAGGGGCCCATACAGCTATAGCCCTGATCTACCAGCATATAGCAGAGGGGCCCATACAGCTATAGCCCTGATCTACCAGCATATAGCAGAGGGGCCCATACAGCTATAGCCCTGATCTACCAGCATATAGCAGAGGGGCCCATACAGCTATAGCCCTGATCTACCAGCATATAGCCAATGCAGTGTCCAAAAAAGATCAGTGTAATATAGTGCTTAGAGACGTTTCGAAAGCCTTCGACAAAGTGTGGCACACAGGCCTAAAATATAAGATATCTGAACTAGGACTTCCTGAGAGATTTACTGCTACTCTCTGCAGCTTTATAGACAACAGAACTGCTAGGCTTAATATCGGCAGCTACTTGGGTGACGTAATAGAACTGAAAAGTGAAGTACCACAAGGAAGCTGCCTCTCCCCCACTCTATTCAACATATTTACAGCTGACCTACCCCAACCCCAACATGGAGAATACATCACATACGCTGACGATGTCACCCAAATATTATGCCAACCGGGACCATCAAAGCCGCTACTCGCCGACAAGACCAAGGCGGCAATTGAACTCATAAACAACTTTGAGAAGCAATGGAAAATTAGCACCAACAAACAAAAGTTTGAGATAATACACATTGCGAAAAGAAACCCGGACCCCATTATCCTTGACAACCATCCGATCCAATATACGGAGGTAGGCAGAATACTGGGACTTATGATAAATAGAACAGGGATCAAATTTCATGTAAGGGACCGACTAAACAAAGCCAAAGCAGCCTTAGGAAAATTGAGGAGATTCCGAAGCCTCAGTACTAACATCTAGATCCACTTATATAAGGCTCTAGTTCGGCCGCATCTAGAGTATCCCCCAGTACCACTACACACCATAAAGAAAACTAACATGCAGAAACTACAAGCAGTGCAAAATAAGGCGCTCAGGAGAGCAGCAAAACACCGTCCACCATATGATCAGACAATCCAGGAGCTCCATGAACTCCTAAACATACTGCCACTAAACATCAGACTGCAGCACCAAGCCATCAGGGTATGGAACACCATCGAAATGTTAGAGGACCCAATGTTAGAAAGATTGCTCCAAGATGAGACGCCCCGCTCCCATAGCTGGTGGCCCAAGATGAGACGCCCCGCTCCCATAGCTGGTGGCCCAAGATGAGACGCCCCGCTCCCATAGCTGGTGGCCCAAGAGCCTCGATTCACTAGATGAAAACCCCGCCCCACAGTACATAATTCCCAGATGAAATACTGATCAGATATCCTTCCCCATAATTGAAAAATTGAGTATGTATGTGTATATGTGTATGTATATGTATGTATGTGTGTGAACTGGGTTCTAGGCTCATTGAAACAACAAGGGACCCTAGAGCTGCCAGCTTTCTTTTCCAGCGCCTCAGCGTGGCGATACAGAAGGTAAATGCGCACTGCATCCAGGGTTCCTGCCCGCCATCTGAGGAGCTGGAGGAACTCGACAACCTATGATAACCATCTTGGTAACCCATATGTAACTCCTTTTTTGTAACAAAGTTCAAATAAAGAAAATATATATGTGTACATACAAAAGAATGGGGGTGGTAGGAGAAGATAATATTAGTGTTCAGTGAGAAACCACAAGGTCTCCTCTGAATACTTTTTATTTTCTTCTCCGAGGCTATGGGTCCCCACATTGGCACCAGAGGTGGTACCCTCACAAACTTTATATATATATATATATATATATATATATATATATATATATATATATATATATATATATACATATATATATATGTATATTTATATATATATATATATATATATACATATATATATATGTATATTTATATATATATATATATATATATATATATATATATATAAATATATAATATATATATATATATATATATATATATATATATATATATATATATATATATATATATATATATATATATATATATATGACCGAAAAAGTAAGATTAATAATTCTAACACGAATTTTCTCTATCTTTCTTACGTTTCTTTTCACTGTTGATGGTAATTCAAAGATCAATTCTCCAAAATTCATTTTTATTTCTAGTCTGACGCGACACTTGAGCGCGTTTCGTAAAACTTATTACATTTTCAAAGACTTTAGTTTACAAACACACAACTGAAACTGAATAGCGCTTACACATCTTCGAGGTTTATATCTACATATGGGTGAGGTGGATGAGGTGAAAAACGAACTTTCAACAATGGGTATTCAATGGGTATTAAATTCCAACACAAGACAGAACACGAAACAATGGGTATTGAATGGGTATTAAATTCAAACACAAGACAGAACACGAAACAATGGGTATTGAATGGAAGTAATTGTAGAAAGCCTATTGGTCCATATTTCTTGATGCTTCTGTATTGGAGCGGAGTCTTGAAGTGGGTAGAATATAGTTGTGCATTAATTGGCTGTTGATTGCTGGTGTTGACTGCTTAATGTGTAGTGCCTCGCAGACGTCAAGCCGCCTGCTATCACTGTATCTATCGATGATTTCTGTGTTGTTTGCTAAGATTTCTCTGGTGATGGTTTTTGTAGTGGTGATCAAGGTCTCTGTATTTACGTGACTTGGCCGCTTCCCGGTGATTGGCAGCACCTCCTGCCTGTGCAGCACTGAAGTCAACATAGGTGTTGGCTAAAGTTGAAACGCAAGTGTAGTCCCACACCAACTGTCTACCATTCTTCCAGGGGTTCACCGTGATTCCGTCTGGGCGACCGACAGGCTCATCAGAGTTGCGGGACATTAGGTAATGGGGCTCTCTCTCTGCTGGACAACCGGCTGTGGTAAGGCTTCTCTTAATAATGTCATTGACCTCGCCGTGTCTCGTATGCCATCCTCCTGTCCTTTGCCAGAGAAGGCCATGCCGTTCGTACCTGTCGGCCTCTGCCTCGCTGCAAATACACCTGTATTCGGTGTGGATTGGGGCAGCGAGGCGGAGAGCCACGGCAATTCGGAGGGCCTGTGGTGAGAGACGGGTGCCGGTGGCTGACATTGGGGTTGCTAATAGGAAATCACCTGCATGGGGAGCTGCTACAGCTCTAAGTCGGGCAGTGTCATGTGGTGTTGTCACAGCTTCTAGCAAGGTCGCCGCTTCTTGGTCGGTAATGGGGCGATCCCAGCTGGATTGCTTATGGGCTTCAGAAGGCGGTGGTTGGGGTGCTAGTCCTGCGAGAGAGACCCATTTGGTTGTGCAGTCTGTGAAGCTGGGGTCATGTACCCCAGCCTGTTGAACTAGGTGCTCAGGTAGGATTTCCTTCACCAAGTTGTCAGACCCTACTGAAGAGGACAGGAACGCTGGTACAGCAATATATAATATATATATATATATATATATATATATATATATATATATATATATATATATATATATATATATATATATATATATATATATATATATATGTATGTATGTATGTGTGAGTATATGTATGTATATATGTGCATGTATGAACAACTCGATAAATAATAATAAAACAAAGAGCCTTAAACAGAACAACATGTGTGGAAGCATCGGAGTGTGTATATATGAATGCTACACAGTATTCATCTATGGACATCCATATATGGTGAAACACGTGTGAAGAACCTCTCACACACTCACAGCTCCCTGACAAGAGGGAGCCAGCTTAGCTTAGCTGCCAACACCCACACATCGTGTCAGCAAGGCGGACAGCCCGCCTGCTTTCATACCTCTCACTGTATTTCCCACTTCTATACTTCCCTTCACCTATGCCTCTCATCCCTCTTTACTCAAAAAAACAAAAACAAAAAACAGGGTAGACTGGGGTGGGTTAACAGGGAGGTCAGGGGTTGGGGAGTGGAGGGGAGCCTGGGGAGGGGGGGAGGGGTAGGGAGGAGAGCTTGGGGTGGGGAAACGGGGAAGGGCATGAGGTGTAGGAACAGTGAGGATCTGGGGTAGTGGTTGGGGAAGAAAAAGGGCATGGGGGGAACATGGAGGGGGGGTCTGGGAACATGGGGGGCATGGTCTGAAGGGGGGACTTTACTGTCTGGGGAGGTGCAGGTGATTGGTGGGGGATGGCTGAGGGCATGGTTGGTGGGAGGCCTCTGTTGCAATCCTCCCTGGGGGTGTTGGCCTGCTGGTGGGGGATTCCCACTCCCATCTGAGGTTCCTGGAGACACTGAGACACTAAAGTTTAACCCGAGTAAATACAAAGTAATGAAACTAGGCAGTGGAAACAGGAGGCCAGACACAGGATGCAGAATAGGAGATGAAGTACTTAATGAAACGGACAGAGAGAAAGATCTAGGAGTTGATATCACACCAAACCTGTCTCCTGAAGCCCACATAAAAAGAATAACGTCTGCGGCATATGCGAGGCTGGCTAACATCAGAACAGCCTTGAGGAACCTGTGTAAGGAATCATTCAGAATATTGTACACCACATTCGTAAGACCAATCCTGGAGTATGCGGCCCCAGCATGGAGCCCGTACCTTGTCAAACACAAGACGAAGCTGGAAAAAGTTCAGAGGTATGCCGCTAGACTAGTCCCAGCACTAAAAAGCATGAGTTACGAGGAAAGGCTGCGGGAAATGCACCTTACGACACTGGAAGACAGAAGAGTGAGGGGAGATATGATCACTACCTAAAAAATCCTCAGGGGAATTGACAGGGTAGACAAGGATAAACTATTCAACACTGGTGGTACGCAAACAATGGGACACAGGTGGGAACTGAGTACCCAAATGAGCCACAGGGACGTTAGAAAGAACTTTTTCAGTGTCAGAGTAGTTAACAGGTGGAATGCATTAGGCAGTGATGTGGTGGAGGCTGACTCCATACACAGTTTCAAATGTAGATATGATAGAGCCCAATAGGCTCAGGAACCTGTACACCAGTTAATTGACGGTTGAGAGGCGGGACCAAAGAGCCAGAGCTCAACCCCCGCAAGCACAAATAGGTGAGTACTACACTGTGTACTGTCACCCCAAGTGTAGCCAGGCTTGTGTCTCATTACACCCTCACCCACTACACTATGTTCTCTGAACTGAGCTCAAAACTCAGTACTATTTTGTAATTCTCAACTGAAGACCCTGAGAAATATAGAGAACATTTATGAAGGCTCCCCTGGTGACTGCCAACCCTGGGGTACACACCACCAGGCTCCCCTGGTGACTGCCAACCCTGGGGTACACACACCACCAGGCTCCCCTGGTGACTACCAACCCTGGGGTACACACACCACCACTAGGCTCCCCTGGTGACTACCAACCCTGGGGTACACACCACCAGGCTCCCCTGGTGACTACCATCCCTGGGGTACACACACCACCACTAGGCTCCCCTGGTGACTACCAACCCTGGGGTACACACCACCAGGCTCCCCTGGTGACTACCAACCCTGGGGTACACACACCACCACTAGGCTCCCCTGGTGACTACCAACCCTGGGGTACACACACCACCACTAGGCTCCCCTGGTGACTACCAACCCTGGGGTACACACCACCAGGCTCCCCTGGTGACTACCAACCCTGGGGTACACACCACCAGGCTCCCCTGGTGACTACCAACCCTGGGGTACACACCACCAGCCTCCCCTGGTGACTACCAACCCTGGGGTACACACCACCAGGCTCCCCTGGTGACTACCAACCCTGGGGTACACACCACCAGGCTCCCCTGGTGACTACCAACCCTGGGGTACACACACCACCAGGCTCCCCTGGTGACTACCAACCCTGGGGTACACACCACCAGCCTCCCCTGGTGACTACCAACCCTGGGGTACACACCACCAGGCTCCCCTGGTGACTACCAACCCTGGGGTACACACACCACCAGGCTCCCCTGGTGACTACCAACCCTGGGGTACACACCACCAGCCTCCCCTGGTGACTACCAACCCTGGGGTACACACCACCAGGCTCCCCTGGCGACTACCATCCCTGGGGTACACACCACCACCACCAGGCTCCCTTGGTGACTGCCAACCCTGGGGTACACACCACCACCACCAGGATCCCCTGGTGACTGCCAACCCTGGGGTACACACACCACCACCAGGCTCCCCTGGTGACTACCAACCCTGGGGTACACACACCACCACCAGGCTCCCCTGGTGACTGCCAACCCTGGGGTACACACACCACCACCAGGCTCCCCTGGTGACTACCAACCCTGGGGTACACACCACCAGGCTCCCCTGGTGACTGCCAACCCTGGGGTACACACCACCAGGCTCCCCTGGTGACTACCAACCCTGGGGTACACACCACCAGCCTCCCCTGGTGACTACCAACCCTGGGGTACACACCACCAGCCTCCCCTGGTGACTACCAACCCTGGGGTACACACCACCAGGCTCCCCTGGTGACTACCAACCCTGGGGTACTCACCACCAGGCTCCCCTGGTGACTACCAACCCTGGGGTACTCACCACCAGGCTCCCCTGGTGACTACCAACCCTGGGGTACACACCACCAGGCTCCCCTGGTGACTGCCAACCCTGGGGTACACACCACCAGGCTCCCCAGGTGACTGCCAACCCTGGGGTACACACCACCACCAGGCTCCCCTGGTGACTGCCAACCCTGGGGTACACACCACCACCACCAGGCTCCCCTGGTGACTACCAACCCTGGGGTACACACCACCACCACCAGGCTCCCCTGGTGACTACCAACCCTGGGGTACTCACCACCAGGCTCCCCTGGTGACTACCAACCCTGGGGTACACACCACCAGCCTCCCCTGGTGACTACCAACCCTGGGGTACACCACCAGGCTCCCCTGGTGACTACCAACCCTGGGGTACACACCACCAGCCTCCCCTGGTGACTACCAACCCTGGGGTACACACCACCAGGCTCCCCTGGTGACTACCAACCCTGGGGTACACACCACCAGCCTCCCCTGGTGACTACCAACCCTGGGGTACACACCACCAGGCTCCCCTGGTGACTACCAACCCTGGGGTACTCACCACCAGGCTCCCCTGGTGACTACCAACCCTGGGGTACACACCACCAGGCTCCCCTGGTGACTACCAACCCTGGGGTACACACCACCAGGCTCCCCTGGTGACTACCAACCCTGGGGTACACACCACCAGCCTCCCCTGGTGACTACCAACCCTGGGGTACACACCACCAGGCTCCCCTGGTGACTACCAACCCTGGGGTACACACCACCAGCCTCCCCTGGTGACTACCAACCCTGGGGTACACACCACCAGCCTCCCCTGGTGACTACCAACCCTGGGGTACACACCACCAGGCTCCCCTGGTGACTACCAACCCTGGGGTACACACCACCACCACCAGCCTCCCCTGGTGACTACCAACCCTGGGGTACTCACCACCAGGCTCCCCTGGTGACTACCAACCCTGGGGTACTCACCACCAGGCTCCCCTGGTGACTACCAACCCTGGGGTACTCACCACCAGGCTCCCCTGGTGACTACCAACCCTGGGGTACTCACCACCAGGCTCCCCTGGTGACTACCAACCCTGGGGTACACCACCAGGCTCCCCTGGTGACTACCAACCCTGGGGTACACACCACCACCACCAGCCTCCCCTGGTGACTACCAACCCTGGGGTACTCACCACCAGGCTCCCCTGGTGACTACCAACCCTGGGGTACTCACCACCAGGCTCCCCTGGTGACTACCAACCCTGGGGTACTCACCACCAGGCTCCCCTGGTGACTACCAACCCTGGGGTACACCACCAGGCTCCCCTGGTGACTACCAACCCTGGGGTACACACCACCAGGCTCCCCTGGTGACTACCAACCCTGGGGTACACACCACCAGGCTCCCCTGGTGACTACCAACCCTGGGGTACACACCACCACCAGGCTCCCCTGGTGACTACCAACCCGGGGGCACACACCACCAGGCTCCCCTGGTGACTACCAACCCTGGGGTACACACCACCAGCCTCCCCTGGTGACTACCATCCCTGGGGTACACACCACCAGGCTCCCCTGGTGACTACCAACCCTGGGGTACACACCACCAGCCTCCCCTGGTGACTACCAACCCTGGGGTACACACCACCAGCCTCCCCTGGTGACTACTAACCTTGGGGTACACACCACCAGGCTCCCCTGGTGACTACCAACCCTGGGGTACACCACCAGGCTCCCCTGGTGACTACCAACCCTGGGGTACACACCACCACCAGGCTCCCCTGGTGACTACCAACCCTGGGGTACACCACCAGGCTCCCCTGGTGACTACCAACCCTGGGGTACACACCACCAGGCTCCCCTGGTGACTACCAACCCTGGGGTACACACCACCACCAGGCTCCCCCGGTGACTACCAACCCTGGGGTACACACCACCACCACCAGGCTCCCCTGGTGACTACCAACCCTGGGGTACACACCACCAGGCTCCCCTGGTGACTACCAACCCTGGGGTACACACCACCAGGCTCCCCTGGTGACTACCAACCCTGGGGTACACACCACCAGCCTCCCCTGGTGACTACCAACCCTGGGGTACACACCACCAGCCTCCCCTGGTGACTACCAACCCTGGGGTACACACCACCAGGCTCCCCTGGTGACTACCAACCCTGGGGTACACACCACCAGGCTCCCCTGGTGACTACCAACCCTGGGGTACACACCACCAGCCTCCCCTGGTGACTACCAACCCTGGGGTACACACCACCAGCCTCCCCTGGTGACTACCAACCCTGGGGTACACACCACCACCACCAGGCTCCCCTGGTGACTACCAACCCTGGGGTACACACCACCAGGCTCCCCTGGTGACTACCAACCCTGGGGTACACACCACCAGGCTCCCCTGGTGACTACCAACCCTGGGGTACACACCACCAGCCTCCCCTGGTGACTACCAACCCTGGGGTACACACCACCAGCCTCCCCTGGTGACTACCAACTCTGGGGTACACACCACCAGGCTCCCCTGGTGACTACCAACCCTGGGGTACACACCACCAGGCTCCCCTGGTGACTACCAACCCTGGGGTACACACCACCAGGCTCCCCTGGTGACTACCAACCCTGGGGTACACACCACCACCAGGCTCCCCTGGTGACTACCAACCCTGGGGTACACACCACCAGGCTCCCCTGGTGACTACCAACCCTGGGGTACACACCACCAGGCTCCCCTGGTGACTACCAACCCTGGGGTACACACCACCAGCCTCCCCTGGTGACTACCAACCCTGGGGTACACACCACGAGGCTCCCCCAGGGTCGTGGACAGCAGTGGTGGAGGGCGGAGTCAGGAGTCGTGTGGTGGGTGTTCTTAAAAGAGTTAGCGAACAAGCCTTCAGAATCGTGACAAGAAGAGGGAAAAAGGTTTTTCGCCCAAGTTCCTCCATTGAAGCTAAAAACTAGTTAATTGAGCGGACTACGGTCCGCAAGTGAAGTGTGTGGAGGTGGGGGGGTGGGGGGATGAGTATAGAGTGTGAGGGGTGGGGTGGAGATGAGTACACAGTTGGAAAGTCACTACCCACAACAGTTTGATGTTTCTATTTAAGCCTTGACAGGTTGTTTTCATGGTTTAATAACATCATTAACTTGGTTCTTGACTCATCAGTCACGTGGTTCACAGCTTATAGGTACAGGGTACACATATAGGTATTGGGTACAGGTACAAGTATATTTACTAGTATAGGGTACAGGAACAGGGCGGCGCATGTAGAGGTATAAGGTACAGGTACGGGTACAGGTATAAGGTACAGGTACAGGGTACATGCGGCTGCGACTCATTTTGAACCATAAACAATAACTAACCGAAACGCGGGTCTCCAAAAATTTAACTAATCAAGGAATTCCAAACAGTAAAGCCACAATGCTTTCTATATTTGATCTCTAAATAAAGTAACCGAAGCAAGGTATTAGTTATCAATGGGAGTATAGCAACACCAGCAGTAAGTTGTGGTGAGGGGGGGAATACACACACCTGCACACCCCCACACCACACCTGTGGGAGTGTTGACATACACCGCGCGCGCTCAATCGTTTCCCCCACCGCCCCCACCATTTAAAACCTACGGGATAACTGTGCTACATTTCGCAATAAATCTCAGCTCCCCTCCCTCCGCTCTCTCCCTCCTCTCCCCCCCAACCTTCACGTGCTTCCATATTTCAAATTAGCGAGCAACAATTTTCGTTTGGCTTGCGTGTGCGTGGGTGAGGGAGTGAGTGTGGCTGGGTGTGGTTGGGTGTCGTCGCCGGCAGGCTGGTGTAAGAGACCTGGGGCAGTGTATGGCAACTGGAAGAGGCAAGTGTCCCGTTGGAAGAGTGCCGGGGAGCGGGGGTGGGGTGGTGCGTGGAGTGGCAACCCAAGCCTGCGCGGGCCGGGGTGTGGGGGTTAGTGGGGGGATTGTGGTGGGGGTTAGTAGGGGGGGGGAAGCGAGCCCACGGCTGCCAAGTCATTGGCTGGTCGACCGCGTGGAGGGGTGGTTGTGTCGGTGCTACGCTTGGCTCTCTACACACGTGATGCACTTTTTCCCCATCTACCAGGTGCTCAGCCGGTTGTGTCAGTGATTGTGAAGCTGGCTTGTGTACCCAGGAACCTCAGGGGTTAACAGTGATTGTGACTGCTTGATATTGACGAAGGGTTTAGAAAAAAAAGCTTGTGTGGTAGAGGAGGATTTGAGAAAGAAGTTGGTCGCGAGGTGGTGGTGGGGGAAAAAGATGCTGGATTGGCATGTGAATTGTCTCTCACAGTAACACCTCATTTCGAACAAAATCAAAAGCAGTGCAATAGTTGGCAAAGTCGCCTGTGAAACGGCACGTTTATCAAATATTGATTTCTAGCAGAGAGAGAGAGAGGGAGAGAGAGGAACCAGACGTAACCTCTGAGGAGAAACCGCGCCTCTTGGGAACATTCCCTCCAACAGTGATCGGAAAAAAAATACAAATAATTGAATTAAACGTGCAAGAAAATTTTGTACAAATTATCGACGATATACGTTACTGTATTACGGTTGAGGCAAAGTAGTGGCGGCGTGTTGAGCGGGAGGTGATCAACATGTCTGCAATGTCCCAGATTATGGACGCAACATACTGCATCGGAGGAGATATGGATTTCGGCCGCATGTTTGATCAATATCTTCATAAGGTAAGTTGTTGTTGTTGTATTCTGGGCGATATAAGTGAGTGATGACTATTGCTGTTGGGGTTTGTTGATACCTGGAGTCACGTGTGTGTCTGTGCTTCCAGCTGCTGTGATCCTCCCGCCTGTGAGGGTTTGTGTTTTGTTAGGTCCTCCAAGGAGTACCTCTGAGTATTATTATTCTATCACTGGTTCATCATTTTGAAGGCAGTGTGAGGGTAGATTAGCGGGGAGGAGGAGGCTTGTGGTGGCGGAAGAGCGAGGAGGAGGCTAACACACAGTTACATTCCCCCTCCTCTCTCTCTCTCTTACTCCTCCCAGACTCGTCCCAACCTTCCCCAAATGTTCCCCAAGGGTGGAGGTGTCCCGCGCGGGCCCAAGAGGGGGGGAGAAGGGACCAGTGGGGTGTGTGAGAGGGGGGGGAAGGTGGGGGGGACGAAGACCGTCCCGGGACCCTCATGTCACCCTCACTTGATGAGCCAACGGTCTTGGGGCCCGCCGAGCAAGATGCAACCAGTGCTTATTCCTCTCTGTCCCTAGATAAGTTACCTGCCCCACTGCAACACTTGCCTACAGCATTGATAGTGTAAACATATATAGCAATATGCGAGCGTGTCGGAGAGACATGAGTGTGAGGGGGGTGTGTTTACACCCAGGGTTGGTGACACTAGGTGTACATAGCCCTGTATACCGACTAATAGCCTCGTGTTGACATAGCACGCCGCTATGAAATCTCATGTTACGCCGCACACCAGTGAGAAATAACGCTCAACGTTTCATATTTTTTTCTTGTGCGTTAGGCTAGAGGTGCTCTCAGCTGCCTGGGCCTACTGTGAGCGATCCTGCTTTCACTGGTAAACAAAAAACGTGAATAAAAAATTGAATATTGAGATGAGTTTGTGTCAGGACAGTAGGAGGTGGCGTCAAGCAGCTGGGTACTGTGGTTTTTGTCCCTCTCCTGCCTTGCCCAAGCCCCCCCCCCCTAACCTTCCACAGCCTAGTCTGCCTCTATCCACAGCCTAGCCTCAATCACTGCCCACCCCCCCATCCTACCCCATTCCTCCATTACTGTCTCTACCCCCCCCCCTTCCCCCATCACTGCCTCTACCACTTTCCCCCCATTCACTACTCCCCCCCAACCACCACCCCTCCTCCCAAACCACGACCCCCAACCCCAAAACCCTCCATAACTGCCTTAACCCCCCCCCTTCCCCCCCACACACACTACCCTTCACTAGACTGTACCTCAGTCTTTATGACAGTCTATCATAACGACCCTCCTATTTAATAGGTTGTGAGTGGTTGGGTGTTAACGCTGGGCCTCACCCCACTAGCCCCAGGAGATGCAAGTGTGTTAGAGATTATGTCGGCCCTCCGTCCCTCCCTCCTTGCAAGTACACGATAGTGCATACAGGAGCTTGCTTGGGGGAGTGATGGTTCTCAGGGTGGTACTGGTGACTTTCCTGCCCCCTGTGGGGGTGTTGTGAGGGCCAGTGTGTGGGTCCTGTGGGGGTGTTGTGAGGGCCAGTGTGTGGGTCCTGTGGGGGTGTTGTGAGGGCCAGTGTGTGGGTCCTGTGGGAGTGTTGTGTGGGCCAGTGTGTGGGTCCTGTGGGGGTGTTGTGAGGGCCAGTGTGTTTGGTCGTGTGGGAGTGTTGTGAGGGCTAGTGTGTGGGTCCTGTGGGAGTGTTGTGAGGGCTAGTGTGTGGGTCCTGTGGGAGTGTTGTGAGGGCCAGTGTGTGGGTCCTGTGGGAGTGTTGTGAGGGCCAGTGTGTGGGTCCTGTGGGGGTGTTGTGAGGGCCAGTGTGTGGGTCCTGTGGGAGTGTTGTGAGGGCCAGTGTGTGGGTCCTGTGGGGGTGTTGTGAGGGCCAGTGTGTGGGTCCTGTGGGGGTGTTGTGAGGGCCAGTGTGTGGGTCCTGTGGGAGTGTTGTGTGGGCCAGTGTGTGGGTCCTGTGGGGGTGTTGTGAGGGCCAGTGTGTTTGGTCGTGTGGGAGTGTTGTGAGGGCTAGTGTGTGGGTCCTGTGGGAGTGTTGTGAGGGCTAGTGTGTGGGTCCTGTGGGGGTGTTGTGAGGGCCAGTGTGTTTGGTCCTGTGGGAGTGTTGTGAGGGCTAGTGTGTGGGTCCTGTGGGAGTGTTGTGAGGGCCAGTGTGTGGGTCCTGTGGGGGTGTTGTGAGGGCCAGTGTGTTTGGTCGTGTGGGAGTGTTGTGAGGGCTAGTGTGTGGGTCCTGTGGGAGTGTTGTGAGGGCCAGTGTGTGGGTCCTGTGGGGGTGTTGTGAGGGCCAGTGTGTTTGGTCCTGTGGGAGTGTTGTGAGGGCCAGTGTGTTTGGTCGTGTGGGAGTGTTGTGAGGGCTAGTGTGTGGGTCCTGTGGGAGTGTTGTGAGGGCCAGTGTGTGGGTCCTGTGGGGGTGTTGTGAGGGCCAGTGTGTGGGTCCTGTGGGAGTGTTGTGAGGGCCAGTGTGTGGGTCCTGTGGGGGTGTTGTGAGGGCCAGTGTGGTTGGTCGTGTGGGAGTGTTGTGAGGGCTAGTGTGTGGGTCCTGTGGGAGTGTTGTGAGGGCCAGTGTGTGGGTCCTGTGGGGGTGTTGTGAGGGCCAGTGTGTTTGGTCCTGTGGGGGTGTTGTGAGGGCCAGTGTGTTTGGTCGTGTGGGGGTGTTGTGAGGGCCAGTGTGTTTGGTCCTGTGGGGGTGTTGTGAGGGCCAGTGTGTTTGGTCGTGTGGGAGTGTTGTGATGGCTAGTGTGTGGGTCCTGTGGGAGTGTTGTGAGGGCCAGTGTGTGGGTCCTGTGGGGGTGTTGTCAGGGCCAGTGTGTGGGTCCTGTGGAAGTGTTATGAGGGCCAGTATATTTTGGTCCTGTGGGGGTGTTGTGAGGGCCAGTGTGTTTGGTCCTGTGGGAGTGTTGTGAGGGCCAGTGTGTGGGTCCTGTGGAAGTGTTGTGAGGGGCCAGTGTGTGAGTCCTGTGGGAGTGTTGTGAGGGCCAATGTGTGGGTCCTGTGGGGGTGTTGTGAGAGCCAGTGTGTGGGTCCTGTGGGAGTGTTGTGAGGGCCAGTGTGTGGGTCCTGTGGGAGTGTTGTGAGGGCCAGTGTGTGGGTCCTGTGGGAGTGTTGTGAGGGCCAGTGTGTTGGTCCTGTGGGAGTGTTGTGAGGGCCAGTGTGTTTGGTCCTGTGGGGGTGTTGTGAGGGCTAATGTGTTTGGTCCTGTGGGAGTGTTGTGAGGGCCAGTGTGTGGGTCCTGTGGGAGTGTTGTGAGGGCCAGTGTGTTTGGTCCTGTGGGGGTGTTGTGAGGGCTAATGTGTTTGGTCCTGTGGGAGTGTTGTGAGGGCCAGTGTGTTTGGTCCTGTGGGAGTGTTGCGAGGGCCAGTGTGTTTGGTCCTGTGGGAGTGCTGTGAGGGCCAGTGTGTTTGGTCCTGTGGGAGTGTTGTGAGGCCCAGTGTGTTTGGTCCTGTGGGAGTGTTGTGAGGGCCAGTGTGTGGGTCCTGTGGGAGTGTTGTGAGGGCCAATGTGTTTGGTCCTGTGGGAGTGTTGTGAGGGCCAGTGTGTGGGTCCTGTGGGAGTGTTGTGAGGGGCCAGTGTGTGGGTCCTGTGGGAGTGTTGTGAGGGCCAATGTGTGGGTCCTGTGGGCGTGTTGTGAGGGCCAGTGTGTGGGTCCTGTGGGAGTGTTGTGAGGGCCATGTGTGGGTCCTGTGGGAATGTTGTGAGGGCCAGTGTGTGGGTCCTGTGGGAGTGTTGTGAGGGCCAGTGTGTTTGGTCCTGTGGGAGTGTTGTGAGGGCTAATGTGTTTGGTCCTGTGGGAGTGTTGTGAGGGCTAGTGTGTTTGGTCCTGTGGGAGTGTTGCGAGGGCCAGTGTGTTTGGTCCTGTGGGAGTGCTGAGGGCCAGTGTGTTTGGTCCTGTGGGAGTGTTGTGAGGGCCAGTGTGTTTGGTCCTCTGGGAGTGTTGTGAGGGCTAGTGTGTTTGGTCCTGTGGGAGTGTTGCGAGGGCCAGTGTGTTTGGTCCTCTGGGAGTGTTGTGAGGGCCAGTGTGTTTGGTCCTGTGGGAGTGTTGTGAGGGCCAGTGTGTTTGGTCCTGTGGGAGTGTTGTGAGGGCCAGTGTGTTTGGTCCTGTGGGAGTGTTCTAAGGGCCAGTGTGTTTGGTCCTGTGGGAGTGTTGTGAGGGCCAGTGTGTTTGGTCCTGTGGGAGTGTTGTGAGGGCTACTGTGTTTGGTCCTGTGGGAGTGTTGTGAAGGCCAGTGTGTGGGTCCTGTGGGAGTGCTGTGAGGGCCAGTGTGTTTGGTCCTGTGGGAGTGTTGTGAGGGCCAGTGTGTTTGGTCCTGTGGGAGTGTTGTGAGGGCCAGTGTGTTTGGTCCTGTGGGAGTGTTGTGAGGGCCAGTGTGTTTGGTCCTGTGGGAGTGTTGTGAGGGCCAGTGTGTTTGGTCCTGTGGGAGTGTTGTGAGGGCCAGTGTGTTTGGTCCTCTGGGAGTGTTGTGATGGCCAGTGTGTGTGGTCCTGTGGGAGTGTTGTGAGGGCCAGTGTGTTTGGTCCTTGGGGGTGTTGTGAGGGCCAGTGTGTGTGGTCCTGTGGGAGTGTTGTGAGGGCCAGTGGGAGTGTTGTGAGGGTCAGTGGGAGTGTTGTGAGGGCCAGTGTGTGTGATCCTGTGGGAGTGTTGTGAGGGCCAGTGTGTGTGGTCCTGTGGGAGTGTTGTGAGGGCCAGTGTGTGGGTCCTGTGGGAGTGTTGTGAGGGCCAGTGTGTTTGGTCCTGTGGGAGTGTTGTGAGGGCCAGTGTGTGGGTCTTGTGGGAATGTTGTGAGGGCCAGTGTGTTTGGTCCTGTGGGAGTGTTGTGAGGACCAGTGTGTGGGTCCTGTGGGAGTGTTGTGAGGGCCAGTGTGTTTGGTCCTGTGGGAGTGTTGTGAGGACCAGTGTGTGGGTCCTGTGGGAGTGTTGTGAGGGCCAGTGTGTTTGGTCCTGTGGGAGTGTTGTGAGGGCCAGTGTGTTTGGTCCTGTGGGAGTGTTGTGAGGGCCAGTGTGTTTGGTCCTGTGGGAGTGTTGTGAGGGCCAGTGTGTGGGTCCTGTGGGAGTGTTGTGAGGGCCAATGTGTTTGGTCCTGTGGGAGTGTTGTGAGGGCCAGTGTGTGGGTCCTGTGGGAGTGTTGTGAGGGGCCAGTGTGTGGGTCCTGTGGGAGTGTTGTGAGGGCCAATGTGTGGGTCCTGTGGGCGTGTTGTGAGGGCCAGTGTGTGGGTCCTGTGGGAGTGTTGTGAGGGCCATGTGTGGGTCCTGTGGGAATGTTGTGAGGGCCAGTGTGTGGGTCCTGTGGGAGTGTTGTGAGGGCCAGTGTGTTTGGTCCTGTGGGAGTGTTGTGAGGGCTAATGTGTTTGGTCCTGTGGGAGTGTTGTGAGGGCTAGTGTGTTTGGTCCTGTGGGAGTGTTGCGAGGGCCAGTGTGTTTGGTCCTGTGGGAGTGCTGAGGGCCAGTGTGTTTGGTCCTGTGGGAGTGTTGTGAGGGCCAGTGTGTTTGGTCCTCTGGGAGTGTTGTGAGGGCTAGTGTGTTTGGTCCTGTGGGAGTGTTGCGAGGGCCAGTGTGTTTGGTCCTCTGGGAGTGTTGTGAGGGCCAGTGTGTTTGGTCCTGTGGGAGTGTTGTGAGGGCCAGTGTGTTTGGTCCTGTGGGAGTGTTGTGAGGGCCAGTGTGTTTGGTCCTGTGGGAGTGTTCTAAGGGCCAGTGTGTTTGGTCCTGTGGGAGTGTTGTGAGGGCCAGTGTGTTTGGTCCTGTGGGAGTGTTGTGAGGGCTAGTGTGTTTGGTCCTGTGGGAGTGTTGTGAAGGCCAGTGTGTGGGTCCTGTGGGAGTGCTGTGAGGGCCAGTGTGTTTGGTCCTGTGGGAGTGTTGTGAGGGCCAGTGTGTTTGGTCCTGTGGGAGTGTTGTGAGGGCCAGTGTGTTTGGTCCTGTGGGAGTGTTGTGAGGGCCAGTGTGTTTGGTCCTGTGGGAGTGTTGTGAGGGCCAGTGTGTTTGGTCCTGTGGGAGTGTTGTGAGGGCCAGTGTGTTTGGTCCTGTGGGAGTGTTGTGAGGGCCAGTGTGTTTGGTCCTCTGGGAGTGTTGTGATGGCCAGTGTGTGTGGTCCTGTGGGAGTGTTGTGAGGGCCAGTGTGTTTGGTCCTTGGGGGTGTTGTGAGGGCCAGTGTGTGTGGTCCTGTGGGAGTGTTGTGAGGGCCAGTGGGAGTGTTGTGAGGGTCAGTGGGAGTGTTGTGAGGGCCAGTGTGTGTGATCCTGTGGGAGTGTTGTGAGGGCCAGTGTGTGTGGTCCTGTGGGAGTGTTGTGAGGGCCAGTGTGTGGGTCCTGTGGGAGTGTTGTGAGGGCCAGTGTGTTTGGTCCTGTGGGAGTGTTGTGAGGGCCAGTGTGTGGGTCTTGTGGGAATGTTGTGAGGGCCAGTGTGTTTGGTCCTGTGGGAGTGTTGTGAGGACCAGTGTGTGGGTCCTGTGGGAGTGTTGTGAGGGCCAGTGTGTTTGGTCCTGTGGGAGTGTTGTGAGGACCAGTGTGTGGGTCCTGTGGGAGTGTTGTGAGGGCCAGTGTGTTTGGTCCTGTGGGAGTGTTGTGAGGGCCAGTGTGTTTGGTCCTGTGGGAGTGTTGTGAGGGCCAGTGTGTTTGGTCCTGTGGGAGTGTTGTGAGGGCCAGTGTGTGGGTCTTGTGGGAATGTTGTGAGGGCCAGTGTGTTTGGTCCTGTGGGAGTGTTGTGAGGACCAGTGTGTGGGTCCTGTGGGAGTGTTGTGAGGGCCAGTGTGTGGGTCTTGTGGGAATGTTGTGAGGGCCAGTGTGTGTGGTCCTGTGGGAGTGTTGTGAGGGCCAGTGTGTGTGGTCCTGTGGGAGTGTTGTGAGGGCCAGTGTGTGTTGGTCCTGTGGGAGGGTTGTGAGGGTCAGTGTGTGGGTCCTGTGGAAGTGTTGTGAGGGTCAGTGTGTGTTGGTCCTGTGGGAGTGTTGTGAGGGCCAGTGTGTTGGTCCTGTGGGAGTGTTGTGAGGGCCAGTGTGTGGGTCCTCTGGGAGGGTTGTGTGGGTCAGTGTGTGGGTCCTGTGGGAGTGTTGTGAGGGTCAGTGTGTGTTGGTCCTGTGGGAGTGTTGTGAGGGCCAGTGTGTTGGTCCTGTGGGAGTGTTGTGAGGGCCAGTGTGTGGGTCCTGTGGGAGTGTTGTGAGGGCCAGTGTGTGGGTCCTGTGGGAGTGTTGTGAGGGCCAGTGTGTTTGGTCCTGTGGGGGTGTTGTGAGGGCCAGTGTGTTTGGTCCTGTGGGAGTGTTGTGAGGGCCAGTGTGTGGGTCCTGTGGGGGTGTTGTGAGGGCCAGTGTGTGTGGTCCTGTGGGAGTGTTGTGAGGGCCAGTGTGTGTGGTCCTGTGGGAGTGTTGTGAGGGCCAGTGTGTGGGTCCTGTGGTTGTGTATTGAGGGCCAGTGTGTGTGGTCCTGTGGGAGTGTTGTGAGGGCCAGTGTGTGGGTCCTGTGGTTGTGTATTGAGGGCCAGTGTGTGGGTCTTGTGGGAGTGTTGTGAGGGCCAGTGTGTGTGGTCCTATGGGAGTGTTGTGAGGGCCAGTGTGTGGGTCCTGTGGGAGTGTTGTGAGGGCCAGTGTGTGTGGGTCCTGTGGGAGTGTTGTGAGGGCCAGTGTGTTTGGTCCTGTGGGGGTGTTGTGAGGGCCAGTGTATGTGGTCCTGTGGGAGTGTTGTGAGGGCCAGTGTGTGTGGTCCTGTGGGAGTGTTGTGAGGGCCAGTGTGTGGGTCCTGTGGTTGTGTATTGAGGGCCAGTGTGTGTGGTCCTGTGGGGGTGTTTTGAGGGCCAGTGTGTGTGGTCCTGTGGGAGTGTTGTGAGGGCCAGTGTGTGTTGGTCCTGTGGTTGTGTATTGAGGGCCAGTGTGTGGAACCTGTGGGAGTGTTGTGAGGGCCAGTGTGTGGGTCCTGTGGGTGTGCATTGAGGGCCAGTGTGTGGATCCTGTGGGAGTTTTGTGAGGGCCAGTGTGTGGGTCCTGTGGGAGTTTTGTGAGGGCCAGTGTGTGGGTCCTGTGGGAGTGTATTGAGGGCTAGTGTGTGTGTCCTGTGGGAGTGTTGTGAGGGCCAGTGTGTGTGGTCCTGTGGGAGTGTTGTGAGGGCCAGTGTGTGTGGTCCTGTGGGAGTGTTGTGAGGGCCAGTGCGTGGATCCTGTGGGGGTGTTGTGAGGGCCAGTGTGTGGATCCTGTGGGAGTGTTGTGAGGGCCAGTGTGTGTGGCCCTGTGGGAGTGTTGTGAGGGCCAGTGTGTGTGTCCTGTGGGAGTGTTGTGAGGGCCAGTGTGTGTGGTCCTGTGGGAGTGTTGTGAGGGCCAGTGTGTGTGTTTCTGTGGGAGTGTTGTGAGGGCCAGTGTGTGGGTCCTGTGGGAGTGTTGTGAGGGCCAGTGTGTGTGGTCCTGTGAGAGTGTTGTGAGGGCCAGTGTGTTTGGTCCTGTGGGAGTGTTGTGAGGGCCAGTGTGTGGGTCCTGTGGGAGTGTTGTGAGGGCCAGTGTGTGGGTCCTGTTTGAGTGTTGTGAGGGCCAGTGTGTGGGTCCTGTGGGGGTGTTGTGAGGGCCAGTGTGTTTGGTCCTGTGGGAGTGTTGTGAGGGCCAGTGTGTGTGTTTCTGTGGGAGTGTTGTGAGGGCCAGTGTGTGGGTCCTGTGGAAGTGTTGTGAGGGCCAGTGTGTTTGGTCCTGTGGGAGTGTTGTGAGGGCCAGTGTGTGGGTCCTGTGGGAGTGTTGTGAGGGCCAGTGTGTGGGTCCTGTGGGAGTGTTGTGAGGGCCAGTGTGTGTGGTCCTGTGGGAGTGTTGTGAGGGCCAGTGTGTGGGTCCTGTGGGAGTGTTTTGAGGGCCAGTGTGTTTGGTCCTGTGGGAGTGTTGTGAGGGCCAGTGTGTTTGGTCCTGTGGGAGTGTTGTGAGGGCCAGTGTGTTTGGTCCTGTGGGAGTGTTGTGAGGGCCAGTGTGTTTGGTCCTCTGGGAGTGTTGTGATGGCCAGTGTGTGTGGTCCTGTGGGAGTGTTGTGAGGGCCAGTGTGTTTGGTCCTTGGGGGTGTTGTGAGGGCCAGTGTGTGTGGTCTGTGGGAGTGTTGTGAGGGCCAGTGGGAGTGTTGTGAGGGTCAGTGGGAGTGTTGTGAGGGCCAGTGTGTGTGATCCTGTGGGAGTGTTGTGAGGGCCAGTGTGTGTGGTCCTGTGGGAGTGTTGTGAGGGCCAGTGTGTGGGTCCTGTGGGAGTGTTGTGAGGGCCAGTGTGTTTGGTCCTGTGGGAGTGTTGTGAGGGCCAGTGTGTGGGTCTTGTGGGAATGTTGTGAGGGGCCAGTGTGTTTGGTCCTGTGGGAGTGTTGTGAGGACCAGTGTGTGGGTCCTGTGGGAGTGTTGTGAGGGCCAGTGTGTTTGGTCCTGTGGGAGTGTTGTGAGGACCAGTGTGTGGGTCCTGTGGGAGTGTTGTGAGGGCCATGTGTGTTTGGTCCTGTGGGAGTGTTGTGAGGGCCAGTGTGTTTGGTCCATGTGGGAGTGTTGTGAGGGCCAGTGTGTATTGGGTCCTGTGGGAGTGTTGTGAGGGCCAGTGTGTGGGTCTTGTGGGAGATGTTGTGAGGGCCAGTGTGTTTGGTCTCTGTGGGAGTGTTGTGAGGACCAGTGTGTGGGTCCTGTGGGAGTGTTGTGAGGGCCAGTGTGTGGGTCTTGTGGGAATGTTGTGAGGGCCAGTGTGTGTGGTCCTGTGGGAGTGTTGTGAGGGCCAGTGTGTGTGGTCCTGTGGGAGTGTTGTGAGGGCCAGTGTGTGTTGGTCCTGTGGGAGGGTTGTGAGGGTCAGTGTGTGGGTCCTGTGGAAGTGTTGTGAGGGTCAGTGTGTGTTGGTCCTGTGGGGAGTGTTGTGAGGGCCTAGTGTGTTGGTCCTGTGGGAGTGTTGTGAGGGCCAGTGTGTGGGTCCTCTGGGAGGGTTGTGTGGGTCAGTGTGTGGGTCCTGTGGGAGTGTTGTGAGGGTCAGTGTGTGTTGGTCCTGTGGGAGTGTTGTGAGGGCCAGTGTGTTGGTCCTGTGGGAGTGTTGTGAGGGGCCAGTGTGTGGGTCCTGTGGGAGTGTTGTGAGGGCCAGTGTGTGGGTCCTGTGGGAGTGTTGTGAGGGCCAGTGTGTTTGGTCGCTGTGGGGGTGTTGTGAGGGCCAGTGTGTTTGGTCCTGTGGGAGTGTTGTGAGGGCCAGTGTGTGGGTCCTGTGGGGGTGTTGTGAGGGCCAGTGTGTGTGGTCCTGTGGGAGTGTTGTGAGGGCCAGTGTGTGTGGGTCCTGTGGGAGTGTTGTGAGGGCCAGTGTGTGGGTCCTGTGGTTGTGTATTGAGGGCCAGTGTGTGTGGTCCTGTGGGAGTGTTGTGAGGTCCAGTGTGTGGGTCCTGTGGTTGTGTATTGAGGGCCAGTGTGTGGGTCTTGTGGGAGTGTTGTGAGGGCCAGTGTGTGTGGTCCTATGGGAGTGTTGTGAGGGCCAGTGTGTGGGTCCTGTGGGAGTGTTGTGAGGGCCAGTGTGTGTGGGTCCTGTGGGAGTGTTGTGAGGGCCAGTGTGTTTGGTCCTGTGGGGGGTGTTGTGAGGGCCAGTGTATGTGGTCCTGTGGGAGTGTTGTGAGGGCCAGTGGTGTGTGGTCCTGTGTGGAGTGTTGTGAGGGCCAGTGTGTGGGTCCTGTGGTTGTGTATTGAGGGCCAGTGTGTGTGGTCCTGTGGGGGTGTTTTGAGGGCCAGTGTGTGTGGTCCTGTGGGAGTGTTGTGAGGGCCAGTGTGTGTTGGTCCTGTGGTTGTGTATTGAGGGCCGAGTGTGTGGTAACCTGTGGGAGTGTTGTGAGGGGCTCAGTGTGTGGGTCCTGTGGGTGTGCATTGTAGGGACAGTGTGTGGATCCTGTGGGAGTTTTGTGAGGGCCAGTGTGTGGGTACCTGTGGGAGTTTTGTGAGGGCCAGTGTGTGGGTCCTGTGGGAGGTGTATTGAGGGCTAGTGTGGTGTGTCCTGTTGGGAGTGTTGTGGAGGGCCAGTGTGTGTGGTCCTGTGGGAGTGTTGTGAGGGCCAGTGTGTGTGGTCCTGTGGGAGTGTTGTGAGGGCCAGTGCGTGGATCCTGTGGGGGTGTTGTGAGGGCCAGTGTGTGGATCCTGTGGGAGTGTTGTGAGGGCCAGTGTGTGTGGCCCTGTGGGGAGTGTTTGTGAGGGCGCAGTGTGTGTGTCCTGTGGGAGTGTTGTGAGAGCCAGATGTGTGTGTGGTCCTGTGGGAGTGTTGTGAGGGCCAGTGTGTGTGTTTCTGTGGGAGTGTTGTGAGGCGCAGTGTGTGAGGTCCTGTGGGAGTGTTGTGAGGGCCAGTGTGTGTGGTCCTGTGGGAGTGTTGTGAGGGGCCAGTGTGTTTGGTCCTGTGGGAGTGTTGTGAGGGGGGCAGTGTGTGGGTCCTGTGGGAGTGTTTGTGAGGGCCAGTGTGTGTGGGTCCTGTTTGAGTGTTGTGAGGGCCAGTGTGTGGGGTCCTGTGGGGGGTGTTGTGAGGGCCAGTGTGTTTGGTCCTGTGGGAGTGTTGTGAGGGGGCCAGTAGTGTGTGTGTTTCTGTGGGAGTGTTGTGAGGGCCAGTAGTGTGGTCCTGTGGAAGTGTTGTGAGGGCCAGTGTGTTTGGGTCCTGTGGGAGTGTTGTGAGGGCCAGTGTGTGGGTCCTGTGGGAGTGTTGTGAGGGCCAGTGTGTGGGTCCTGTGGGAGTGTTGTGAGGGCCAGTGTGTGTGGTCCTGTGGGAGTGTTGTGAGGGCCAGTGTGTGGGTCCTGTGGGAGTGTTTTGAGGGCCAGTGTGTTTGGTCCTGTGGGAGTGTTGTGAGGGGCCAGTGGTGTGGGTCCTGTGGGAGTGTTGTGAGGGCCAGTGTGTGGGTCCTGTGGGAGTGTTGTGAGGGCCAGTGTGTGGGTCCTGTGGGAGTGTTGTGAGGGCCAGTGTGTGGGTCCTGTGGGAGTGTTTTGAGCGCTAGTGTGTTTGGTCCTGTGGGAGTGTTTTGAGCGCTAGTGTGTGGGTCCTGTGGGGGTGTTGTGAGGGCCAGTGTGTGGGTCCTGTGGGAGTGTTGTGAGGGCCAGTGTGTTTGGTCCTGTGGGAGTGTTGTGGGGGCCAGTGTGTGGGTCCTGTGGGGGTGTTGTGAGGGCCAGTGTGTGGGTCCTGTGGGGGTGTTGTGAGGGCCAGTGTGTGGGTCCTGTGGGAGTGTTGTGAGGGCCAGTGTGTGGGTCCTGTGGGGGTGTTGTGAGGGCCAGTGTGTGGGTCCTGTGTGAGTGTTGTGAGGGCCAGTGTGTGGGTCCTGTGGGGGTGTTGTGAGGGCCAGTGTGTGGGTCCTGTGGGGAGTGTTGTGAGGGCCAGTGTGTGGGTCCTGTGGGAGTGTTTTGAGCGCTAGTGTGTGGGTCCTGTGGGGTGTTGTGAGGGCCAGTGTGTGGGTCCTGTGGGGAGTGTTGGTTGGATCCTGTGGGAGTGTTGTGTGGGCCAGTGTGTTTGGTCCTGTGGGAGTGTTGTGGGGGCCAGTGTGTGGGTCCTGTGGGGGGTGTTGTGAGGGCCAGTGTGTTTGGTCCTGTGGGGGTGTTGTGAGGGCCAGTGTGTTTGGTCCTGTGGGAATGTTGTGAGGGCCAGTGTGTTTGGTCCTGTGGGAGTGTTGTGAGGGCCAGTGTGTTTGGTCCTGTGGGAGTGTTGTGAGGGCCATTGTGTGTTGTCCTGTGGGAGTGTTGTGAGGGCCAGTGTGTTTGGTCCTGTGGGAGTGTTGTGAGGGGCCAGTGTGTGGGTCCTGTGGGGGTGTTGTGAGGGCTAGTGTGTTTGGTCGTGTGGGAGTGTTGTGAGGGCCAGTGTGTGGGTCCTGTGGGGGTGTTGTGAGGGCCAGTGTGTGTGGTCCTGTGGGAGTGTTGTGAGGGCCAGTGTGTTTGGTCCTGTGGGAGTGTTGTGAGGGCCAGTGTGTGGGGTCCTGTGGGGGTGTTGTGAGGGCCAGTGTGTGTGGTCCTGTGGGAGTGTTGTGAGGGCCAGTGTGTTTGGTCCTGTGGGAGTGTTGTGAGGGCCAGTGTGTGGGTCCTGTGGGAGTGTTGTGAGGGCCAGTGTGTTTGGTCCTGTGGGAGTGTTGTGAGGGCCAGTGTGTTTGGTCCTGTGGGAGTGTTGTGATGGCTAGTGTGTGGGTCCAGTGGGGGTGTTGTGAGGGCCACTGTATGGGTCCTGTGGGAGTGTTGTGAGGGCCAGTGTGTGGGTCCTGTGGGAGTGTTGTGAGGGCCAGTGTGTGGGTCCTGTGGGGGTGTTGTGAGGGCCAGTGTTTGGGTCCTGTGGGGGTGTTGTGAGGGCCAGTTTGTGGGTCCTGTGGGAGTGTTGTGAGGGCCAGTTTGTGGGTCCTGTGGGGAGTGTTGTGAGGGCCAGTGTTTGGGTCCTGTGGGGGTGTTGTGAGGGCCAGTTTGTGGGTCCTGTGGGGGTGTTGTGAGGGCCAGTTTGTGGGTCCTGTGTCGAGTGTTGTGAGGGCCAGTATATATATAATATTAGAATACAAGCCACAGCTTCGTGTCATCAGTAAAAAAACAACATACTGGAGTGAACGATATGGAAGAAAATGCAAGATTGAAGCAGTGAAGAGCAGAGGTGCCATAGGTACAATCAGAGAACACTGTATAAACATCAGAGGTCCGCGGCTGTTCAACGTCCTCACAGCGAGCATAAGAAATATTGCCGGAACAACCGTGGACATCTTCAAGAGAAAACTGGACGGTTTTCTAAGAGAAGTTCCGGATCAGCCGGGCTGTGGTGGGTATGTGGCCTGCGGGCCGCTCCAAGCAACAGCCTGGTGGACCAAACTCTCACAAGTCAAGCCTGGCCTCGGGCCGGGCTTGGGGAGTAGAAGAACTCCCAGAACCCCATCAACCAGGTATCATCCTTTGCAGATGACACAAAAATCAGCATGAAAATTACCTCTGCTGAAGACATTGAAAAACTATAAGCAGATATTAATAAAGTTTTCGACTGGGCATTAGAAAATAACATGATGTTTAACAGTGATAAATTCCAGGTACTCAGACACGGTACAAATGAGGACCTTAAACATAATACAGGGTACAAAACGCTATAAAATCTGCCCATAGTAGGAAAGCAACATGTAAAGGATTTGGGAATAATGATGTCTGACGACCTAACGTTTAGGGAGCATAACCAAGCAAATATTGCGTCAGCCAGAAAAAAAGATAGGATGGATTACGAGAACTTTCAAATCCAGGGATCCCTTCACAATGGTTGTACTCTTCAAGTCACTTGTGTTGTCCCGTCTTGAGAGCCGGTCTATGGGAGCCGCTCGGCCGAGCGGACAGCACGCTGGACTTGTGATCCTGTGGTCCCGGGTTCGATCCCGGGCGCCGGTGAGAAACAATGGGCAAAGTTTCTTTCACCCTATGCCCCTGTTACCTAGCAGTAAAATAGGTACGTGGGTGTTAGTCAGCTGTCACGGGCGGCTTCCTGGGGGTGGAGGCCTGGTCGAGGACCGGGCCGCGGGGACACTAAAGCCCCGAAATCATTTCAAGATAACCTCAAGATAAATCATCTCAAGATAACCTGGAGTACTGCTCAGTACTCACTTCCCCCTTCAGAGCAGGAGAGATTGCTGAAATAGAGTGAATACAGAGAACATATACGGCACGCATAGACGAGATAAAACACCTAAATTATTGGGATCGTCTCAAAGCTCTCCAAATGTACTCACTAGAAAGGAGACGAGAGAGATACCAAATAATATACACATGGAAAATACTGGAGGGACAGGTCCCAAATCTACACAGTAAAATAACAACGTACTGGAGTGAACGATATGGAAGAAAATGCAGAATAGAACCAGTGAAGAGCAGAGGTGCCATAGGCACAATCAGAGAACACTGTATAAACATCAGAGGTCCGCGGTTGTTCAACGTCCTCCCAGCGACTATAAGAAATATTGCCGGAACAACCGTGGACATCTTCAAAAGGAAACTAGATTGTTTTCTAAAAGAAGTGCCGAACCAACCGGGCTGTGGTGGGTATGTGGGCCTGCGGGCCGCTCCAAGCAACAGCCTGGTAGACCAAACTCTCACAAGTCAAGCCTGACCTCGGGCCGGCTTGGGGAGTAAAACAACTCCCAGAACCCCTTCAAGCAGATTTGAACCTTTGGGAGTGTTGTGAGGGCCAGTGTGTGGGTCCTGTGGGAGTGTTGTGAGGGCCAGTGTGTTTGGTCTTGTGGGAGTGTTGTGAGGGCCAGTGTGTGGATCCTGTGGGAGTGTTGTGAGGGCCAGTGTGTTTGGTCCTGTGGGAGTGTTGTGAGGGCCAGTGTGTGGGTCCTGTGGGAGTGTTGTGAGGGCCAGTGTGTGTGGTCCTGTGGGAGTGTTGTGAGGGCCAGTGTGTGGGTCCTGTGGGAGTGTTGTGAGGGCCAGTGTGTTTGGTCTTGTGGGAGTGTTGTGAGGGCCAGTGTGTGGATCCTGTGGGAGTGTTGTGAGGGCCAGTGTGTTTGGTCCTGTGGGAGTGTTGTGAGGGCCAGTGTGTGGGTCCTGTGGGAGTGTTGTGAGGGCCAGTGTGTGTGGTCCTGTGGGAGTGTTGTGAGGGCCAGTGTGTGGGTCCTGTGGGAGTGTTGTGAGGGCCAGTGTGTGTGGTCCTGTGGGAGTGTTGTGAGGGCCAGTGTGTGTGGTCCTGTGGAAGTGTTGTGAGTTCCAGTGTGTGGGTCCTGTGGAAGTGTTGTGAGGGCCAGTGTGTGGGTCTGTGGAAGTGTTGTGAGGGCCAGTGTGTGGGTCCTGTGGAGTGTTGTGAGGGCCAGTGTGTGGGTCCTGTGGGAGTGTTATGAGGGCTAGTGTGTGTGTGGGTCCTGATGGAGTGTTGTGAGGGCCAGTGTGTGGGTCCTGTGGGAGTGTTGTGAGGGGCAGTGTGTGGGTCCTGTGGGAGTGTTGTGAGGGCCAGTGTGTGGGTCCTGTGGGAGTGTTGTGAGGGGCAGTGTGTTTGGTCCTGTGGGAGTGTTGTGAGGGCCAGTGTGTTTGGTCCTGTGGGAGTGTTGTGAGGGCCAGTGTGTGTGTGGGTCCTGTGGGAGTGTTGTGAGGGCCAGTGTGTGGGTCCTGTGGGAGTGTTGTGAGGGCCAGTGTGTTTGGTCCTGTGGGAGTGTTGTGAGGGCCAGTGTGTTTGGTCCTGTGGGGGTGTTGTGAGGGCCAATATGTGGGTCCTGTGGGGGTGTTGTGAGGGCCAGTGTGTGAGTCCTGTGGGAGTGTTGTGAAGGCCAGTGTGTGGGTCCTGTGGGGGTGTTGTGAGGGCCATTGTGTGGGTCCTGTGGGGGTGTTGTAAGGGCCAGTGTGTGGGTCCTGTGGGAGTGTTGTAAGGGCCAGTGTGTGGGTCCTGTGGGAGTGTTGTGAGGGCCAGTGTGTGGGTCCTGTGGGAGTGTTGTGAGGGCCAGTGTGTGTGGTCCTGTGGGAGTGTTGCGAGGGCTAGTGTGTGGGTCCTGTGGGAGTGTTGTGAGTTCCAGTGTGTGGGTCCTGTGGGAGTGTTGTGAGGGCCAGTGTGTGGGTCCTGTGGGAGTGTTGTGAGGGCCAGTGTGTGTGGTCCTGTGGGAATGTTGTGAGGGCTAGTGTGTGGGTCCTGTGGGAGTGTTGTGAGTTCCAGTGTGTGGGTCCTGTGGGAGTGTTGTGAGGGCCAGTGTGTGGGGCTGTTGTGAGGGCCAGTGTGTTTGGTCCTGTGGGGGTGTTGTGAGGGCCAGTGTGTGGGTCCTGTGGGAGTGTTGTGAGGGCCAGTGTGTTTGGTCCTGTGGGAGTGTTGTGAGGGCCAGTGTGTTGGCTCCTGTGGGGGTGTTGTGAGGGCCAGTGTGTGGGTCCTGTGGGAGTGTTGTGAGGGCCAGTGTGTGGGGGTCCTGTGGGAGTGTTGTGAGGGCCAGTGTGTGGGTCCTGTGGGAGTGTTGTGAGGGCCAGTGTGTGGGTCCTGTGGGAGTGTTGTGAGGGTCAGTGTGTTTGGTCCTGTGGGAGGGTTGTGAGGGCCAGTGTGTGTGGTCCTGTGGGAGTGTTGTGAGGGCCAGTGTGTTTGGTCCTGTGGGAGTGTTGTGAGGGCCAGTGTGTTTGGTCCTGTGGGAGTGTTGTGAGGGCCAGTGTGTTTGGTCCTGTGGGAGTGTTGTGAGGGCCAGTGTGTTGGGTCCTGTGGGGGTGTTGTGAGGGCCAGTGTGTGGGTCCTGTGGGAGTGTTGTGAGGGCAAGTGTGTGGGGGTCCTGTGGGAGTGTTGTGAGGGCCAGTGTGTTTGGTCCTGTGGGAGTGTTGTGAGGGGCAGAGTGTGTGGTCCTGTGGGAGTGTTGTAAGGGCCAGTGTGTGGGTCCTGTGGGAGTGTTGTGAGGGCCAGTGTGTTTGGTCCTGTGGGAGTGTTGTGAGGGCCAGTGTGTTTGGTCCTGTGGGAGTGTTGTGAGGGCCAGTGTGTTGGGTCCTGTGGGGGTGTTGTGAGGGCCAGTGTGTGGGTCCTGTGGGAGTGTTGTGAGGGCAAGTGTGTGGGGGTCCTGTGGGAGTGTTGTGAGGGCCAGTGTGTTTGGTCCTGTGGGAGTGTTGTGAGGGCCAGTGTGTGGGTCCTGTGGGAGTGTTGTGAGGGCCAGTGTGTGGGTCCTGTGGGAGTGTTGTGAGGGCCAGTGTGTGTGGTCCTGTGGGAGTGTTGTAAGGGCCAGTGTGGGGGTCCTGTGGGAGTGTTGTGAGGGCCAGTGTGGTCCTGTGGGAGTGTTGTGAGAGCCAGTGTGTGGGTCCTGTGGGAGTGTTGTGAGAGCCAGTGTGTGGGTCCTGTGGGAGTGTTGTGAGGGCTAGTGTGTGTGGGTCGTGTGGGGGTGTTGTGAGGGCCAGTGTGTGGGTCGTGTGGGGGGTGTTGTGAAGGCTAGTGTGTGGGTCCTGTGGGTAACGTATGTAAACATTCTGGACTTAAGAGGTGCCACGCTTAGTGAATTGTGATCTGAAGTCTTTATCATGAGACACTCCACTGAGTGCCTCTTGTTGTTGTATGACGTATTCCGTTGTGGTCGTCGTGTTCTCCATTACTCGCCAGGGTCGTCCACGACCGAGCTGATCCGGGTCGTCCTCATGGAACCCTCGGAGTTCTCCAATTCGTGAAAAATCTGTGAGTAAATCCATGGTAATTTGCTTCTTGAAGAGCGACTTGTCATTCTTGCCGCGCGCGCTGGAGGCGGCTGGCGCGAGTCTCCTTCAGCGGGCTAGCGGCGGCGTCCGTTCAGGCTGTCACATGGGATAGGGAGCGTTAAGGGGTTCCTCTCGCAGGATAGTAAGCGGAAGGAAGTCCCGTTCAATTGACTTGAGATGAGAGGTCCAGTCACTAAACGAGTGGGAAATGGGGTCCAGTCATGGTCCCAATCACGACCCAGGAAACAGCGTGAGGGTCCTAATCACGACCCAGGAAACAGCGTGGAGATCCCAATCACGACCCAGGAAACAGCGTGAGGGTCCTAATCACGACCCAGGAAACAGCGCGGGGGTCCCAATCACGACCCAGGAAACAGCGTGGAGGTCCCAATCACGACCCAGGAAACAGCGTGGAGGTCCCAATCACGACCCAGGAAACAGCGTGGAGGTCCCAATCACGACCCAGGAAACAGCGTGGAGGTCCCAATCACGACCCAGGAAACAGCGTGGAGGTCCCAATCACGACCCAGGAAACAGCGTGAAGGTCCCAATCACGACCCAGGAAACAGCGCGGGGGTCCCAATGACGACCCAGGAGGGAATATGCCAGTCGTTACACAGCAGGAGATTGTAAGGAGTCGTCCTTGATAGTCGTACACGACGTTTACAACCCCTGAACCCCACTCTGAACCCAATCGCACTGACTGTATCTCCGGCCGATACATGGTTTTGTAATCAAGCCATTACAGTATTTTACTTAATTACTCAACCAGGATTTATTGATTTTTTATTATTTTATGGACACCACATACGGATTTTCTCGCAATTATCAGGGTTAATTATGATAAATAATCTCGCCTTGATTTTAATAACAAATTATTATTTGAGTATCGTAATTATATGTTGTGTGACAGAGGTAATTATATTTTATGAACTGTGATCTCTCTTTTAAAAAAAAGGGGGGTGTAGGGAGGCGGGGGGGTTGGGGGGTTGGTCACTATTAAAAATATTTACGAATATATTTTGTTGACATGTGGGGGGGGGGGGTATATTTTTAATAGTCGGGTGGTGAGCATGAGGTATAGTGCCTTTTATGTCATGTTGGCTGTTTTGTGTAACACATTGGCTCTGATGCACAGCGTATTGGCTCTTTTGTGGAGCGAATTGGCTGTTTTGTGAGTAGCGCGTGCGTGCTTTTTTTGTAACGTTGTAGGTTTTGTAACTGCTATTTTGTAGCTTTTGTGTAATATATCTGTGGCTTTTGTGTAGCGTGTTAGTGGCCTTGTGTTGTATTCTGGCTTCTTGTAGTGTAGAAGTTGCCATGTGTGGTGTGTAAGTTCCCTTGCGGCATGTGTATTGCTGCGGCATGTGTATTGTTGCGTCATGTGTATTGTTGCGTCATGTGTATTGTTGCGGCATGTGTATTGTTGCGTCATGTGTATTGTTGCGTCATGTGTATTGTTGCGGCATGTGTATTGTTGCGTCATGTGTATTGTTGCGTCATGTGTATTGTTGCGGCATGTGTATTGTTGCGGCATGTGTATTGTTGCGGCATGTGTATTGTTGCGTCATGTGTATTGTTGCGTCATGTGTATTGTTGCGGCATGTGTATTGTTGCGGCATGTGTATTGTTGCGGCATGTGTATTGTTGCGGCATGTGTATTGTTGCGTCATGTGTATTGTTGCGGCATGTGTATTGCTGCGGCATGTGTATTGCTGCGGCATGTGTATTGTTGCGGCATGTGTATTGTTGCGTCATGTGTATTGTATTGTTGCGTCATGTGTATTGTTGCGTCATGTGTATTGTTGCGTCATGTGTATTGTATTGTTGCGTCATGTGTATTGTTGCGGCATGTGTATTGTATTGTTGCGGCATGTGTATTGTTGCGTCATGTGTATTGTATTGTTGCGTCATGTGTATTGTTGCGGCATGTGTATTGTATTGTTGCGGCATGTGTATTGTTGCGTCATGTGTATTGTATTGTTGCGTCATGTGTATTGTGTTGTTGCGGCATATGTATTGTGTTGTTGCGTCATATGTATTGTGTTGTTGCGGCATATGTATTGTATTGAATTATTGTATTACGTATGCATGGCTACTGGATGGCACTGTGCCACCACCCGCCAGATATATATATATATATATATATATATATATATATATATATATATATATATATATATATATATATATATATATATATATATATATATATATATGTCGTACCTAGTAGCCAGAACGCACTTCTCAGCCTACTATGCAAAGCCCGATTTGCCTAATAAGCCAAGTTTTCCTGAAGTAATATATTTTTTCTAATTTTTGTCTTATGAAATGATAAAGCTGCCCATTTCATTATGTATGAGGTCAATTTTTTTTTATTGGAGTTAAAATTAACGTAGATATATGACCGAACCTAACCAACCTTACCTAACCTAACCTAACCTATCTTTATAGGTTAGGTTTGGTTAGGTAGCTGAAAAAGTTAGGTTAGGTTAGGTAGGTTAGGTAGTCGAAAAAACATTACTTCATGAAAACTTGGCTTATTAGGCAAATCGGGCCTTGCATAGTAGGCTGAGAAGTGCGTTCTGGCTACTAGGTACGACATATATATATATAGATATTATATATATATAAAATTTCGAAACTACAATTTTTATCTATTATTTGTTCAGTGCACAAAACTACCCACCAACAGCAAAAATGAGGTCATTACAGTTGGCTAATTAGTTGTACTCGCCACAATAAAACACTGATATTGCATTATACATCTTGTTCATTGATGCTTTATTAATAAGGTAATTGTCCCGTTTTTACCTGTCAGGTGAACCAGGTCTTTGAACAGTTTAGGGGAAACAATTGTTTGGGGCTGGGAGCATGTTCTTGTGTGGGCTGGGAGCATGTTCTTGTGTGGGCTGGGAGCATGTTCTTGTGTGGGCTGGAAGCATGTTCTTGTGTGGGCTGGGAGCATGTTCTTGTGTGGACTGGGAGCATGATCTTGTGAGGGCTGGGAGCATGTTCTTGTGTGGGCTGGGAGCATGTTCTTGTGTGGGCTGGAAGCATGTTCTTGTGAGGGCTGGGAGCATGTTCTTGTGTGGGCTGGGAGCATGTTCTTGTGAGGGCTGGGAGCATGTTCTTGTGTGGGCTGGAAGCATGTTCTTGTGAGGGCTGGGAGCATGTTCTTGTGTGGGCTGGGAGCATGTTCTTGTGAGGGCTGGGAGCATGGTCTTGTGTGGGCTGGGAGCATGTTCTTGTGTGGGCTGGGAACATGTTCTTGTGAGGGCTGGGAGCATGTTCTTGTGTGGGCTGGGAGCATGTTCTTGTGAGGGCTGGGAGCATGTTCTTGTGTGGGCTGGGAGCATGTTCTTGTGTGGGCTGGGAGCATGTTCTTGTGTGGGCTGGGAGCATGTTCTTGTGTGGGCTGGGAGCATGTTCTTGTGTGGGCTGGGAGCATGTTCTTGTGTGGGCTGGAAGCATGTTCTTGTGTGGGCTGGGAGCATGTTCTTGTGTGGGCTGGGAGCATGTTCTTGTGTGGGCTGGGAGCATGTTCTTGTGTGGGCTGGAAGCATGTTCTTGTGAGGGCTGGGAGCATGTTCTTGTGTGGGCTGGGAGCATGTTCTTGTGTGGGCTGGAAGCATGTTCTTGTGTGGGCTGGGAGCATGTTCTTGTGTGGGCTGGGAGCATGTTCTTGTTTGTTCTGTGTGGTTATTGGACCAGTCACTGAATTGGCAAATCAGTGAATAAGTGTGCGAATCAGTCAGTGAATAAGTGAACCAATCATTCGGTGAATAGTTGAACTAGCTGGGGAACAAGTGAACAAGTCAGTGAACACGTCGGTGAACAACTCTATGAAGCGGTTAACGATCAGGAGTCAACATCTGCCTCTAACAACCACACGTGACAATGGCACGTGTCTGGAGTCAGGTGTGTACACCACCCAGTGTGGGTGGGTGGTGGGCGGGTGTCCTCGGTATGTGGGCGGGGTGGGTGTGGGTGGCAAGTGAAAGGGGCGGTGTGTGGGTGGGAAGAGAAGCGGGAGGGGGAGGGGGTAGTTCAGTGTATAAATCGTGTATTTTTGTATACATACATTTTGTATACATTTATACATCGTAAAAAAACAAATTTAGTATAATATTTTCTGAATATTGTAGATCATAATAATTAACAATTGTGCATTTTTTTAATAAATAATCCGTCGTAATTATTTTTTTAAACATGGCAAAATTGTTTTTGTGGTAATTAGAGCTAATAATAATATGTTGGGCTATCGCAGTGATAGCCGTAATTATCGTGTCAACGCTTGGCAATACTAATATTGCAATGACGATAAGTATTGAACTATCGTTGCAATACTTAGCGTTAGTGCAACGATAGTTCAGGGTTGTTCTGAGTCGCCATCTTATGACATTATCGTGAGGCGTAGGGTGAAAGAAACTATGCCCATTGTTTCTCGCCGGCGTCCGGGATCGAACCCGGGACCACAGGATCATAAGTCCAGTGTGCTGTCCGCTCGGCCGACCGGCTCCCATGGAGGGCATGAGACATGAGTTGGTTGTGTAGTTAGATAAATAACTCACCCACACACTCACACTCACACACCTGCGGGGCGTGTACTCACCTAGTTGTACTCACGGGGGGGTTGAGCTCTGGCTCTTTGGTCCCGCCTCTCAACTGTCAATCAACTGATATACAGGTTTCTGAGCCTACTGAAGGGGGATTAACCCATATGTTCACTACCACCACAGTATATAACAGTTCCTATCTTGTCAGTAAATATTTTAGGAGTTAGTGAAGCTTTTAGCCAATGTCAGGAAATATCAGGGGCGTTAGGCCAATATTTACAAGTTCAAGACGTATGCGGCCGTATTTACAAGATCTTGACGTGAGTGCCAACATTTACAACCTCGGATTTGGGCTCCAGTATTTACAAGGTCTGGTGTGTGTGTGTGCCAATATTTACAAGATCTTGACGCATGTGTCGTTATTTACAAGATCTTGACACATGTGTCGTTATTTACAAGATCTTGACACATGTGTCGTTATTTACAAGATCTTGACACATGTGTCGTTATTTACAAGATCTTGACACATGTGTCGTTATTTACAAGATCTTGACACATGTGTCGTTATTTACAAGATCTTGACGCATGTGTCGTTATTTACAAGATCTTGACACGTGTGTGTCGTTATTTACAAGATCTTGACACATGTGTCATTATTTACAAGATCTTGACACATGTGTCATTATTTACAAGATCTTGACACATGTGTCATTATTTACAAGATCTTGACACATGTGTCATTATTTACAAGATCTTGACGCATGTGTCATTATTTACAAGATCTTGACACGTGTCATTATTTACAAGATCTTGACACATGTGTCATTATTTACAAGATCTTGACACATGTGTCGTTATTTACAAGATCTTGACACATGTGTCATTATTTACAAGATCTTGACACATGTGTCGTTATTTACAAGATCTTGACACATGTGTCGTTATTTACAAGATCTTGACGCATGTGTCGTTATTTACAAGATCTTGACACGTGTGTGTCGTTATTTACAAGATCTTGACACATGTGTCATTATTTACAAGATCTTGACGCATGTGTCATTATTTACAAGATCTTGACACGTGTCATTATTTACAAGATCTTGACACATGTGTCATTATTTACAAGATCTTGACGCATGTGTCATTATTTACAAGATCTTCGCCAGATTATTTACAAGGACCTTCAGAGTGATGGTGGTACTGGAATCTGTACACCTGTGAGCTGAATGTTAAGAGGCGGGACCCAAGAGTTGAAGCTCAGAGCCCGCATGTGCAGGTAGCCCCCCCCCCCCACATGCACATTTCATGTCATACAGTTGACCAAGAATGAGGCGTGTGGTGGGAGTGTCACAGAATATATGGCTCTCGTTCGAAGCCCCCATCATCACTTTATTTATATGGCACTGTGTAGTGCCAACCCCCCCCCATCCCTCCCCTCCTCTATGTCCCCCCCCCTCCTCTACCCCTCCTCTTCCCTAATTTCCCCCTTACCTTCCCATTTATCCCACTCTCCCCTCCTTCTGTATTTCCCCTACCCTACCCGACTCTTCCCTAAACCTCCCTTCCCCTACGCTCCCCTCCCTACCTTCCCCACCCCTCCCCACTCCTGGTTTGTGGAGTATAAGTGATTTAATACAATAATACTGAATTAATATTGCATATGAATAGGCCTTACAGTGATTGTTCGCGTGTAGGCCTACACGCAGCCTACTTGTTGCATAAATCTGCAATGTTGAATCCTCAGAGAGGCCGTATTGACGGCCGTAGTATTCTGTTAAGTTTGTAATAATAATAATTTATTATTATTATTTTCTAAGATATTCAAAGAATCGGTATTATATCAAGTTATATGCCACATAGGGAATGAGTGAGTGAGTGAGTGGGTGGGTGGGTGGGTGGGTGAGTGGGTGGGTGGGTGAGTGAGTGGGTGGGTGAGTGGGTGAGTGAGTGGGTGAGTGAGTGAGTGGGTGAGTGAGTGGGTGAGTGAGTGGGTGAGTGAGTGGGTGGGTGAGTGGGTGGGTGAGTGGGTGGGTGAGTGGGTGGGTGAGTGGGTGGGTGAGTGAGTGAGTGGGTGAGTGGGTGAGTGAGTGAGTGAGTGGGTGAGTGAGTGAGTGGGTGGGTGAGTGAGTGAGTGGGTGGGTGAGTGAATGAGTGGGTGGGTGAGTGAGTGGGTGAGTGGGTGGGTGAGTGAGTGAGTGGGTGAGTGGGTGGGTGAGTAAGTGGGTGAGTGAGTGGGTGAGTGAGTGGGTGGGTGAGTGAGTGAATGAGTGAGTGGGTGAGTGAATGAGTGGGTGGGTGAGTGAGTGGGTGGGTGGGTGAGTGAGTGAGTGGGTGGGTGAGTGGGTGGGTGAGTGAGTGGGTGAGTGAGTGGGTGAGTGAGTGGGTGAGTGAGTGGGTGAGTGAGTGGGTGAGTGGGTGGGTGAGTGAGTGAATGAGTGAGTGAATGAGTGAGTGGGTGGGTGAGTGAGTGAGTGAGTGGGTGAGTGGGTGGGTGAGTGAGTGAGTGAATGAGTGAGTGGGTGAGTGGGTGGGTGAGTGAGTGAGTGAGTGAGTGAGTGGGTGGGTGAGTAAGTGAGTGGGTGGGTGGGTGGGTGAGTGGGTGAGTGAGTGAGTGGGTGAGTGGGTGGGTGAGTGAGTGAGTGAGTGAGTGAGTGAGTGAGTGAGTGAGTGAGTGAGTGAGTGAGTGAGTGAGTGAGTGCCTGACCATCTCAATGGCCAAGCCAGTGAGTCTTGTCTCAGATGAGTAACTACAGGGAAGATACCACTGTGGTGACGTGTGTGTGGGGGGTTCGGGGGGGCGGATGAATATATTCCCCCCCCCCCCCCCCGCTGGTCGCTGTTGCAGCGGTTGTGGTGCGACAATCCACCATTTTACGGGGCTGGTGATGCACGATTTGTTTCAGTTAATCTATTGAGCAAATTTGTGCTTTTTTGTTTTAGTTGCGTGAGTTAGCGTGCGGGGGGGGGGCGTGTTGAAATGTTGTTTATTTTTATCACCGGGAGTGGTGAGTGACGGGGGGGAGGAGGTGAGTGACAGTGGGGAGGAGGTGAGTGACGGGGGGGTAAGTGACAGTGGGGAGGAGGTGAGTGACGGGGGGGAGGAGGTGAGTGACAGTGGGGAGGAGGTGAGTGACGGGGGGGGGGGGTAAGTGACAGTGGGGAGGAGGTGAGTGACGGGGGGGATCAGCCGGGCTGTGGTGGGTACGTGGCCCTGCGGGCCGCTCCAAGCAACAGCCTGGTGGACCAAACTCTCACAAGTCAAGCCTGGCCTCGGGCCGGGCTTGGGGAGTAGAAGAACTCCCAGAACCCCATCAACCAGGTATCAACCAGGGAGGAGGTGAGTGACA
>NC_091171.1:4504857-4554955 GCF_040958095.1 Procambarus clarkii
CTCTCCGTTCCTTTCTCTCCCACACTCCCCGTCCCTTCAGACGGACCGGGGTTTGTTCACTGATGCTTTCATTTATATTGACACGCCGTAAGGAGGGGGGGGGATGGGGGGAGGGGTTAGAGGGAAGGTATAGAAGAGGGGGGGGGGGAATGGAAGGAAAGTGGGGGGGGGGGGTGGAGGTTGGGTAAAATTTGCTCAGAAAAATATAGTAGTGTTGCTGGCCGTTGCATTCTGCAATATTCACTGCAATAAACTGATACGTTTTAAAATACGTACAGACATGTGCCACCTATGTTAGACCATTACTACAATACGCAGCGCCAGTGTAAAATCCCGCCTAAAAATTAACGTAACAAAATTAAGTGTTAAGGATTCCTACACGACTGGTCCCTGAAGTAAGAGGACTGACTTATGCGAAAAGGACCTAACCAGGCGGAAAAAAGTCCAGGAGTGACATGATAAGGACATGAAAGATTCTTACAAGTTTTGATAAGGTGGACGGAACTAAAATGTTTATGAAGCTCCATTTGCATTAACTAATCAATAACTATAGAAAGCCGGGCTTGGGCGCTCAAGCTCGGCCCTGGAAGCACAATTGCCTGACTACACACCCTTATCACCAGTCATGGAGAAAGGGCAAAAAATTATATGCTTTAAAAAAAACAATAAATCAGGTCTCAGTTTCCGGGTTTCTCTCAGGGAGAGATGTAGAGCAGGTTTCTACCTCGCTCTCTTCCTGCCCTCTACAGGTGGGGGGATGGCGCCCCCCAACACCCCCACCCCTCTCCACCCACCCACCCCCTCATTGGTGTACGACCCCCACGTAATGATAGTGATTAGCCAGGGTAGTTCATCTCTCTTGAACTCCTGTGTCACTGGAGGTTGTGTGTGTACTCACCTATTTGTACTCACCTATTTGTGCTTGCAGGATCGATCATTGACTCTTGGATCCCGCCTTTCCAACTATCGGTTGTTTACAGCAATGACTCCTGTCCCATTTCCCTATCATACCTAGTTTTAAAAGTATGAATAGTATTTGCTTCCACAACCTGTTCCCCAAGTGCATTCCATTTTTCCACTACTCTCACGCTAAAAGAAAACTTCCTAACATCTCTGTGACTCATCTGAGTTTCCAGTTTCCACCCATGTCCCCTCGTTCTGTTATTATTACGTGTGAACATTTCATCTATTTCCACTTTGTCAATTCCCCTGAGTATTTTATATGTCCCTATCATATCCCCTCTCTCCCTTCTTTTCTCTAGTGTCGTAAGGTTCAGTTCCTTCAGCCGCTCTTCATATCCCATCCCTCGTAACTCTGGGACAAGCCTCGTCGCAAACCTCTGAACCTTCTCCAGTTTCTTTGTGTTTCTTCAGGTGGGGGCTCCATGATGGCGCGGCATACTCTAAGACGGGTCTCACGTAGGCAGTGTAAAGCGCCCTAAAAGCCTCCTCATTTAGGTTTCTGAATGAAGTTCTAATTTTCGCCAGTGTAGAGTACGCTGCTGTCGTTATCCTATTTATATGTGCCTCAGGAGTTAGATTAGGTGTCACATCCACTCCCAGGTCTCTTTCTCGAATCGTTACAGGTAGGCTGTTCCCCTTCATTGTGTACTGTCCCTTTGGTCTCCTGTCACCTGATCCCATTTCCATAACTTTACATTTACTGGTGTTAAACTCCAGTAGCCATTTCCCTGACCATCTCTGCAGCCTGTTTAAGTCCTCTTGGAGGATCCTACAATCCTCGTCTGTCACAACTCTTCTCATTAATTTTGCGTCATCCGCAAACATCGACATGTATGATTCCACTCCTGTAAACATATCATTTACGTAAATTAGAAAGAGGATTGGTCCCAGCACCGATCCTTGAGGTACTCCACTTGTTACTGTTCGCCAGTCCGACTTCTCGCCCCTTACCATTACCCTCTGGCTCCTTCCTGTTAGGTAGATCTTCACCCATACTAGGGCCTTTCCGCTTACTCCTGCCTGCCTCTCAAGTTTGTATAGCAGTCTCATGTGCGGTACTGCATCAAAGGCCTTTTGGCAGTCAAGAAATATGCAGTCTGCCCAGCCTTCTCTGTCCTGCCTTATCCTTGTTACTTCATCATAGAATTCTAAAAGGTTTGTTAGGCATGATTTCCCTGTCCAGAACCCATGTTGGTGCTTGTTTACAAACCCAATGCTCTCCAGGTGCTCAACAAGTCTTAGCCTAATTATTCTTTCAAGTATTTTGCAGGGGATGCTTGTCAGTGATGCGGGTCTGTAGTTAAGTGCCTCCTCCCTATCACCTTGTGTGTGTGTGTGTGTGTGTGTGTGTGTGTGTGTGTGTGTCACTCTTAGACACACACACACACACACACACACACACACCACACACACACACACACACACACACATATTCCATGCGTATGCACCCATACGTCAGACACAAACTCACTATCCTATATATATATATATATATATATATATATATATATATATATATATATATATATATATATATATATATATATATGTATATATATATATATATATATATATATATATATATATATATATATATATATATATATATATATTATTTGCTTATCGTTCAGTTCGCGCGGTAACACACACAGCTTAACGATGGCGTTAATTTTTGAATGATAGCGAGTATAAATGAGAGAAATGCCGTTTAGGTTCTTTAAATTACATCGTTAATTATGTTCATGTTGTAATTAGGGGAAATATTTTTTTTGTAGCAAGAAATTATTATTATTTTTATATTTGGTGTCCATAATGTGGTCGCTTGACCAGACTATGTTGAGGTGGCTACCTACCTACCTACCTTGAGGTGCTTCCGGGGCTTAGTGTCCCCGCGGCCCGGTCGTCGACCAGGCCTCCTGAAGGTGGGGACTGTTATGTTCCTGATCGCTATGCGGCTTGGCAATGCCTTGGTCGCGGGTTCGAGTCTCCTCACCAGCCCCAGTGGAGTTTCTCAAGACTTTAGTTATATCTGCCTGTTGTTTTTCAGTGTCTTCTACGGAGGAAATTTTCATGTTGATTTCTGTATCATGAACAAAGGATGATACGAAGCTGTGACTAGTATTTTTGTCTATATCTGAGATAAGAATGAGAAATAGCAGCGGTGCAAGGACTGTGCCCTGGGGTACAGCGGTGACAGGACTGTGCCCTAGGGTACAGAGCTGCCAGGACTGTGCCCTGGGGTACAGAGCTGCCAGGACTGTGCCCTGGGGTACAGAGCTGCCAGGACTGTGCCCTGGGGTACAGCGGTGACAGGACTGTGCCCTAGGGTACAGAGCTGCCAGGACTGTGCCCTAGGGTACAGCGGTGACAGGACTGTGCCCTAGGGTACAGCGGTGACAGGACTGTGCCCTAGGGTACAGCGGTGACAGGACTGTGCCCTAGGGTACAGCGGTGACAGGACTGTGCCCTAGGGTACAGCGGTGACAGGACTGTGCCCTAGGGTACAGAGCTGCCAGGACTGTGCCCTGGGGTACAGCGGTGACAGGACTGTGCCCTAGGGTACAGAGCTGCCAGGACTGTGCCCTAGGGTACAGCGGTGACAGGACTGTGCCCTAGGGTACAGCGGTGACAGGACTGTGCCCTAGGGTACAGAGCTGCCAGGACTGTGCCCTGGGGTACAGCGGTGACAGGACTGTGCCCTAGGGTACAGAGCTGCCAGGACTGTGCCCTGGGGTACAGAGCTGCCAGGACTGTGCCCTGGGGTACAGAGCTGCCAGGACTGTGCCCTGGGGTACAGCGGTGACAGGACTGTGCCCTAGGGTACAGAGCTGCCAGGACTGTGCCCTAGGGTACAGCGGTGACAGGACTGTGCCCTAGGGTACAGCGGTGACAGGACTGTGCCCTAGGGTACAGAGCTGCCAGGACTGTGCCCTGGGGTACAGCGGTGACAGGACTGTGCCCTAGGGTACAGAGCTGCCAGGACTGTGCCCTGGGGTACAGAGCTGCCATGACTGTGCCCTGGGGTACAGAGCAGCGGGGCCAGGACTGTGCCCTGGGGTACAGAGCAGCGGTGCCAAGACTGTGCCCTAGGTTACAGAGCAGCGGTGCAAGGACTGTGCCCTGAGGTACAGAGCAGCGGTGCAAGGACTGTGCCCTGGGGTACAGAGCTGCCAGGACTGCACCCTGGGGTACAGCGGTGCAAGGACTGTGCCCTGGGGTACAGAGCAGCGGTGCAAGGACTGTGCCCTGGGGTACAGAGCAGCGGTGCAAGGACTGTGCCCTGGGGCACGGCGGTGCAAGGACTGTGCCCTGGGGCACGGCGGTGACAGGACTGTGCCCTGGGGTACGGCGGTGACAGGACTGTGCCCTGGGGCACGGCGGTGACAGGACTGTGCCCTGGGGCACGGCGGTGCAAGGACTGTGCCCTGGGGTACGGCGGTGACAGGACTGTGCCCTGGGGCACGGCGGTGACAGGACTGTGCCCTGGGTACAGAGCTTTTCACTGCACTTGGGCTTGATCTTACTTGATTGGAAATAAGAAAAAAATTATATAATTTTTTAATAAATTATTTATATAATATAATTTTAATAATTTTTTTATTTAGATATAATTTAAATAAAATTAATGTTAAACAAATAATTTTAATAATAAAATTAATTGTAATGCAAATAATTTTAATAAATATAATTTTAATAATCATTCTATAATCTAAAATTTTTATAAATTCAAATATTTTTAGTAAAAATAATTTAATAATTTTTTTTAATAATATAAAGTAATGCAATAATTATAATAAAAATAATACATTAAATTTAATAATAAAACTAATTAAAAAATAAATATTTTAAATTTTAAATTAGTGGCCTGTTCCGCCTCGCATTTTATAAACAAGTTTAAAATAAATCGACAATGGATCAATAAAATATTCAATAAAACATTAACTTGATAAAACAATAAATAGAACATTAAATAAACTAAAAAATATTTAAGTAAATATTATTTAAAAAAATATTAAGTTTAATATATTTAATTTTTATTGTGTTAAAGAAATCAATAAACATTAAAACATTGAATAAAACACATTAATGGAACAATAAATTAATAAAACCAATCAAAATAAATTAGTAAAACACAGGTAAGGGAAAAACGCCAAGCCATTACGACTATATACCACAGTGAATGGGTCAGGATAAGGATTAGGGATGGGACGGGGGAAAGGAATGGTGCCTAACCCCTTGTGGACGTCGGGGATTGAACGCCGACCTGCATGAAGCTGAATAAGTCAAATAAATCCACAAATCACTAAATGAATCGATAAAAAATCACTAGATAAACCTCCAATGTTTAGATAGGTTGGAGCAGTGTGTTAAAAGCACACATCCTGGAATGTTTATTTATTTATTTATATATTTATTTATATGGCTTCGTGGTTATCAATATGTAATATGATGGCGCTTTAGTGTTTAAATAACTGGTGAATGTAATTAATTTGTATGGTGTGGGTGCTGAGGCTTAAACTATCCATTACTGGCTGGTGTTTCTCTGGTCCCTTTGGTTGGTCACTACCCGGCTGACACTGTCCGCCCGTCTGATACTGTCCGCCCGTCTGATACTGTCCGCCCGTCTGATACTGTCCGCCCGTCTGATACTGTCCGCCCGTCTGATACTGTCCGCCCGTCTGATACTGTCCGCCCGTCTGATACTGTCCGCCCGTCTGACACTGTCCGCCCGTCTGATACTGTCCGCCCGGCTGATACTGTCCGCCCGGCTGATACTGTCCGCCCGGCTGATACTGTCCGCCCGGCTGATACTGTCCGCCCGGCTGATACTGTCCGCCCGGCTGATACTGTCCGCCCGGCTGGTATTGTCCGCCCGGCTGATACTGTCCGCCCGTCTGGTATTGTCCGCCCGTCTGATACTGTCCGCCCGTCTGATACTGTCCGCCCGGCTGGTATTGTCCGCCCGTCTGATACTGTCCGCCCGGCTGGTATTGTCCGCCCGTCTGGTATTGTCCGCCCGTCTGGTATTGTCCGCCCGGCTGGTATTGTCCGCCCGTCTGATATTGTCCGCCCGGCTGGTATTGTCCGCCCGTCTGATACTGTCCGCCCGGCTGGTATTGTCCGCCCGTCTGGTATTGTCCGCCCGTCTGATATTGTCCGCCCGGCTGGTATTGTCCGCCCGTCTGATACTGTCCGCCCGGCTGGTATTGTCCGCCCGTCTGATATTGTCCGCCCGTCTGATATTGTCCGCCCGGCTGGTATTGTCCGCCCGTCTGATACTGTCCGCCCGGCTGGTATTGTCCGCCCGGCTGGTATTGTCCGCCCGTCTGGTATTGTCCGCCCGTCTGATATTGTCCGCCCGGCTGGTATTGTCCGCCCGTCTGATACTGTCCGCCCGGCTGGTATTGTCCGCCCGTCTGATATTGTCCGCCCGGCTGGTATTGTCCGCCCGTCTGATATTGTCCGCCCGGCTGGTGTTGTCCGCCCGGCTGGTATTGTCCGCCCGTCTGATATTGTCCGCCCGGCTGGTATTGTCCGCCCGTCCGATGTTGTCCGCCCGGCTGGTATTGTCCGCCCGTCTGATACTGTCCGCCCGGCTGGTATTGTCCGCCCGTCTGATATTGTCCGCCCGTCTGATATTGTCCGCCCGGCTGGTATTGTCCGCCCGTCTGATACTGTCCGCCCGGCTGGTATTGTCCGCCCGGCTGATGTTGTCCGCCCGGCTGGTATTGTCCGCCCGTCTGATATTGTCCGCCCGGCTGGTGTTGTCCGCCCGGCTGGTATTGTCCGCCCGTCTGATATTGTCCGCCCGGCTGGTATTGTCCGCCCGTCCGATGTTGTCCGCCCGGCTGGTATTGTCCGCCCGTCTGATACTGTCCGCCCGGCTGGTATTGTCCGCCCGTCTGATATTGTCCGCCCGTCTGATATTGTCCGCCCGGCTGGTATTGTCCGCCCGTCTGATACTGTCCGCCCGGCTGGTATTGTCCGCCCGGCTGATGTTGTCCGCCCGGCTGGTATTGTCCGCCCGGCTGGTATTGTCCGCCCGGCTGGTATTGTCCGCCCGTCTGATATTGTCCGCCCGTCTGATGTTGTCCGCCCGGCTGGTATTGTCCGCCCGTCTGATGTTGTCCGCCCGGCTGGTATTGTCCGCCCGTCTGATGTTGTCCGCCCGGCTGGTATTGTCCGCCCGTCTGATGTTGTCCGCCCGGCTGGTATTGTCCGCCCGTCTGATGTTGTCCGCCCGTCTGATGTTGTCCGCCCGTCTGATGTTGTCCGCCCGGCTGGTGTTGTCCGCCCGTCTGATGTTGTCCGCCCGGCTGGTATTGTCCGCCCGTCTGATGTTGTCCGCCCGTCTGATGTTGTCCGCCCGTCTGATGTTGTCCGCCCGGCTGGTATTGCCCGCCCGTCTGATGTTGTCCGCCCGTCTGACGTTGTCCGCCCGTCTGATGTTGCCCGCCCGGCTGGTATTGTCCGCCCGTCTGATGTTGTCCGCCCGTCTGATGTTGTCCGCCCGGCTGGTATTGTCCGCCCGTCTGATGTTGTCCGCCCGTCTGATGTTGTCCGCCCGTCTGATGTTGTCCGCCCGGCTGGTATTGTCCGCCCGTCTGATGTTGTCCGCCCGTCTGATACTGTCCGCCCGTCTGATACTGTCCGCCCGTCTGATACTGTCCGCCCGTCTGATATTGTCCGCCCGGCTGGTATTGTCCGCCCGTCTGATACTGTCCGCCCGGCTGGTATTGTCCGCCCGTCTGGTATTGTCCGCCCGTCTGATATTGTCCGCCCGGCTGGTATTGTCCGCCCGTCTGATACTGTCCGCCCGGCTGGTATTGTCCGCCCGTCTGATATTGTCCGCCCGTCTGATATTGTCCGCCCGGCTGGTATTGTCCGCCCGTCTGATACTGTCCGCCCGGCTGGTATTGTCCGCCCGGCTGGTATTGTCCGCCCGTCTGGTATTGTCCGCCCGTCTGATATTGTCCGCCCGGCTGGTATTGTCCGCCCGTCTGATACTGTCCGCCCGGCTGGTATTGTCCGCCCGTCTGATATTGTCCGCCCGGCTGGTATTGTCCGCCCGTCTGATATTGTCCGCCCGGCTGGTGTTGTCCGCCCGGCTGGTATTGTCCGCCCGTCTGATATTGTCCGCCCGGCTGGTATTGTCCGCCCGTCCGATGTTGTCCGCCCGGCTGGTATTGTCCGCCCGTCTGATACTGTCCGCCCGGCTGGTATTGTCCGCCCGTCTGATATTGTCCGCCCGTCTGATATTGTCCGCCCGGCTGGTATTGTCCGCCCGTCTGATACTGTCCGCCCGGCTGGTATTGTCCGCCCGGCTGATGTTGTCCGCCCGGCTGGTATTGTCCGCCCGGCTGGTATTGTCCGCCCGGCTGGTATTGTCCGCCCGGCTGGTATTGTCCGCCCGTCTGATATTGTCCGCCCGTCTGATGTTGTCCGCCCGGCTGGTATTGTCCGCCCGTCTGATGTTGTCCGCCCGGCTGGTATTGTCCGCCCGTCTGATGTTGTCCGCCCGGCTGGTATTGTCCGCCCGTCTGATGTTGTCCGCCCGGCTGGTATTGTCCGCCCGTCTGATGTTGTCCGCCCGTCTGATGTTGTCCGCCCGTCTGATGTTGTCCGCCCGGCTGGTGTTGTCCGCCCGTCTGATGTTGTCCGCCCGGCTGGTATTGTCCGCCCGTCTGATGTTGTTCGCCCATCTGATGTTGTCCGCCCGTCTGATGTTGTCCGCCCGGCTGGTATTGCCCGCCCGTCTGATGTTGTCCGCCCGTCTGACGTTGTCCGCCCGTCTGATGTTGCCCGCCCGGCTGGTATTGTCCGCCCGTCTGATGTTGTCCGCCCGTCTGATGTTGTCCGCCCGGCTGGTATTGTCCGCCCGTCTGATGTTGTCCGCCCGTCTGATGTTGTCCGCCCGTCTGATGTTGTCCGCCCGGCTGGTATTGTCCGCCCGTCTGATGTTGTCCGCCCGTCTGATACTGTCCGCCCGTCTGATACTGTCCGCCCGTCTGATACTGTCCGCCCGTCTGATACTGTCCGCCCGTCTGATACTGTCCGCCCGGCTGATACTGTCCGCCCGGCTGATACTGTCCGCCCGTCTGATACTGTCCGCCCGTCTGATACTGTCCGCCCGGCTGATACTGTCCGCCCGTCTGACACTGTCCGCCCGTCTGACACTGTCCGCCCGTCTGACACTGTCCGCCCGTCTGATATTGTCCGCCCGTCTGACACTGTCCGCCCGTCTGATACTGTCCGCCCGTCTGATATTGTCCGCCCGTCTGATATTGTCCGCCCGTCTGACACTGTCCGCCCGTCTGACACTGTCCGCCCGTCTGACACTGTCCGCCCGTCTGACACTGTCCGCCCGTCTGACACTGTCCGCCCGGCTGATGTTGTCCGCCCGGCTGATGTTGTCCGCCCGTCTGATATTGTCCGCCCGTCTGACACTGTCCGCCCGTCTGATACTGTCCGCCCGTCTGATACTGTCCGCCCGTCTGATACTGTCCGCCCGGCTAATGTTGTCCGCCCGTCTGATGTTGTCCGCCCGTCTGATATTGTCCGCCCGTCTGATATTGTCCGCCCGTCTGATACTGTCCGCCCGTCTGATATTGTCCGCTTGTCTGATATTGTCCGCCCGTCTGATACTGTCCGCCCGTCTGATACTGTCCGCCCGGCTGATACTGTCCGCCCGGCTGATACTGTCCGCCCGTCTGACACTGTCCGCCCGTCTGATATTGTCCGCCCGTCTGATATTGTCCGCCCGGCTGGTATTGTCCGCCCGTCTGATATTGTCCGCCCGGCTGATACTGTCCGCCCGGCTGGTATTGTCCGCCCGTCTGATACTGTCCGCCCGGCTGGTATTGTCCGCCCGTCTGATACTGTCCGCCCGTCTGATATTGTCCGCCCGTCTGATACTGTCCGCCCGTCTGATATTGTCCGCCCGTCTGATATTGTCCGCCCGTCTGACACTGTCCGCCCGGCTGATGTTGTCCGCCCGTCTGATATTGTCCGCCCGTCTGATATTGTCCGCCCGTCTGATACTGTCCGCCCGTCTGATACTGTCCACCCGTCTGATATTGTCCGCCCGTCTGATACTGTCCGCCCGTCTGATAATGTCCGCCCGTCTGACACTGTCCGCCCGTCTGACACTGTCCGCCCGTCTGACACTGTCGGGCCGTCTGACACTGTTCGCTCGTCTGATATTGTCCGCCCGTCTGACACTGTCCGCCCGTCTGACACTGTCCGCCCGTCTGACACTGTCCGCCCGTCTGACACTGTCCGCCCGTCTGACACTGTCCGCCCGTCTGACACTGTCCGCCCGTCTGACACTGTCCGCCCGTCTGACACTGTCCGCCCGTCTGACACTGTCCGCCCGTCTGACACTGTCCGCCCGTCTGACACTGTCCGCCCGTCTGACACTGTCCGCCTGTCTGACACTGTCCGCCCGTCTGACACTGTCCGCCCGTCTGACACTGTCCGCCCGTCTGACACTGTCCGCCCGTCTGATAATGTCCGCCTGTCTGACACTGTCCGCCCGTCTGACACTGTCCGCCCGTCTGACACTGTCCGCCCGTCTGATATTGTCTGCCCGTCTGATACTGTCCGCCCGTCTGACACTGTCCGCCCGTCTGACACTGTCCGCCCGTCTGACACTGTCTGCCCGTCCGACACTGTCCACCCGCCTGATGTTGTCCGCCCGTCTGACACTATCCGCTCGTCTGACACTGTCCGCCTCTCTGACACTGTCCGCCCGTCTGACACTGTCCGTCCGTCTGACACTGTCCGCCCGTCTGACACTGTCCGCCCGTCCGACACTGTCCGCCCGTCCGACACTCCGCCCGTCTGACACTGTCCGCCCGTCTGACATTGTCCGCCCGTCTGACACTGTCCGCCCGTCCAACTGCACGTCCAGACGGTCTGAGGCCTGGAGCATATGGACAGAAAGATTGGACCTCACTGTCAATATAAACATCTAAGAATCAACACACATTTCTATATCATTTTCTCAGGTTATCACAGGTAAGGGTATTAGCTGTTATCTAGCCGTTATCTCAACAGCTGTGCGGCTATGTGGCTGGAGTATGGCGCCGTCAGGTTGGTACTTCTGGTGTCGTGGGGTTGGTACTCCTGGATAACTAAGACCCAAAACAAAACTTAAATTGTTTTGAAACGTCAAATCACAGATTTATTTTTGTCTAAGTGTGACGTTGGTTCGACGTTGAAGCGACGTTCTTTACCTGAATTTACCTGAGGGGCACTAATACTAGAGGCCTCGACGAGGACAGGGAGCCGGCGGCTTGTCAAAGGTCCCTTGGCTTCCGGAAAATCACGATTGATTTTTATTGAGGTGTGAGTAGGTGTGTTGGAGGCCATCTTGGATTGTAGGGGCTTCCCCCCCAATCCCCTACAATCCCCCAGACAACCTCAGAGACCTAACAGTCCTCTAGGAAATTATTATCTAGTAGAACAACTCTGGAAAGCCCTCACAGGTAAAGCTTACCAGCCGGATCATTACTGGCACCCTGGGCTCAGGCGGTGCCACCTGGCGGCTCCACCTGGTGCCACCTGGCGGTTCCACCTGGTGCCACCTGGCGGCTCCACCTGGTGCCACCTGGCGGCTCCACCTGGTGCCACCTGGCGGCTCCACCTGGTGCCACCTGGCGGCCCCACCTGGTGCCACCTGGCGGCTCCACCTGGTGCCACCTGGCGGCTCCACCTGGTGCCACCTGGCGGTTCCACCTGGTGCCACCTGGCGGCTCCACCTGGTGCCACCTGGCGGCTCCACCTGGTGCCACCTGGCGGCTCCACCTGGTGCCACCTGGCGGCTCCACCTGGTGCCACCTGGCGGCCCCACCTGGCGTACACAAGCATTTTTACGCACTTGGCAATTACGGACGCGGAGGTCGTATCAATACCTTGTTCTTTGCATTGTCGTATGTGTCGCCTTTACCTGTTGTATGTCTGCTCCCACCTACTGCTGGCCACGGGGCCACCCTGGCCACGGGGGGCCACCCTGGCCACGGGGGGCCACCCTGGCCACGGGGGGCCACCCTGGCCACGGGGGGCCACCCTGGCCACGGGGGGCCACCCTGGCCACGGGGGCCACCCTGGCCACGGGGGGCCACCCTGGCCACGGGGGGCCACCCTGGCCACGGGGGGCCACCCTGACCACGGGGGGCCACCCTGACCACGGGGGGCCACCCTGACCACGGGGGGCCACCCTGACCACGGGGGGCCACCCTGGCCACGGGGTATCAACACAACTCTCTCTTGTCTAAGATCTTCCGCCCGGCCCCACCACGTGCTCCCGTACCAGGACTGACCACGTGGCTTTATTTACAAAACAGACAGTGACGTCACACCGGTATCACACATGAACCTAGTATTTACAAGACTTACAAAACAAAAGAGTATCTGCTCTTAACATTATACACCTAGGTTGTACTTAATCCTTAATACACCTGAGTAGATGTATTAGTCCTCACAAGGCAGTTTTGATGTTAGCCAGCCTTGTATACTCCGTTGATGATATAATTTTTATGTGGGCTTCAGGGGACATGGTTGGGGTGATATAAACTCTTAGATCTCTCTCTCTCTCTCTCTCTCTCTCTCTCTCTCTCTCTCTCTATCAACGGTATAGGTTAAGTAATAATTGTAAATAAGAAGCAATAAGATGCTTATCTTAACATACTAAGAAGGTTAGGTGAGGTCGGTGTTTTCTATGAAGCTTTAAAAGGTAAACTAAAATATTCACAATCAATTAGTATGTCACATATGCACTTATTAAATAAGCCAATATTGACTATAAGCAAGTGCGAGAACGGGTTGACTGGTGACGCCTCGTCACTCTGAGACCTCACCCCTCACAGTGACTCGTTGTCTTCTGTAGCGTAGGTACTCCCTTATCAAATGGAGTACCTTACCTTTTAGTTCTGCCGGCATCTTCAACTTATGCACTAAGTCTCTTATGTGGTACTGTGTCAAAAGGTTTCTGGCAATCCAAAAATATACAGTCTGTCCACCCTTCTTTTTTCTGTAAAACAAAATTTATACATGGTCATAGAATTTTATTAAAGCTGTGAGGCAAGATTTACCATCCGTGAATCCTTTCTGATGAAGCTACTTCTCTCCAGATGCACTACTGTTTATTTCTCACAATCTTCTTCATCACCTCGCATGGTCAGCAAGGTCAATTGCTGACCCACAATTGCTGTCACCCAGAAAATTGGCCTATAGTTCAGTGCCTCTTGTCTTCAACTTTGTGTATAGGGACTACATTAGCCGTCTTCCAAATTTTTAGAAGTTCTCCTGTTACCAGTGACTTGTTATACACCATGGAGAGTGGTAGGCACAGTACTTCTGCTCCCTCTTTTAGTATCCATGGTGAGATTCCGAGTTGGATTGCTGTGGACAAAGGCTAAACAGCCTATGTCACATTCAATTCAAGCAAATGTTTCCTTACATTTACCAGATTACCCACTGGTACTCTCAAACTCCTCCAGTGGTGCCTGGTTAGACATCCTGGCTAGACATTGCCTCTCTTAGTTCAGGAACTTCTCCTTGCTCTAATGTGAAGCCCTCCTGGAATCTCTTATTAAGCTCCTCACACACCACCTTTTCCTTCATAGTGAACCTGTCTGCCCCTATCCTCAGTGTCATTACCTGTTCCATCACTGTTTTCCTCCTGATGTGACTGTGCAGTAATTTAGGTTGAGTCTTTGCCTTACTTACTGTCATTTTCGTATTGTCTTTCTGCCTCTCTTCTCACCCTGACATATTCATTCCTGGCACTCTGGTATCTTTCTCTCAAGTGTCCTGTTATTTCTATAGTTTCTCCATGCCCTTTTACATAGTTGCTTTGCTAGCCTACATCCCTAATTAAACCATGGGTTTCTCATCTGCATTTCATTGTTTTCCCTTGTGGACTGGGACAAACTTGTCTGCTGCCTCCTTACACTTCTCCGTGATGTAGTCCCATCATGTCTTGGGCCGTCTTTCCTCTGAGCTCTGTTTCCCATGTTATATCTGTTAGGAATTTTCTTATCTCCTCTTATTTTCCCTTCAGGAATGCCAGACTTTTGTTTTCTGGGACCTTCCTTGAGTACCTTAACCCAACTTCGACCAGGTACTCAAACATCAGTACACTGCGATCGCTCATTCCCACGGGAGCTTCCATGTTGATCTCCCTTATGTCGAAGTCGTTCAGAGTGAAGACTAGGTCGAGTCTCGCTGTTGTTTGTTGTTAAAGATTCGCTACCTGGAACAATAGTTCCTAGTAGCACGGGCTATGGTGAGCCCGTAGCGAGTCTCGCTGGTTCAGCGTTGCGTCTCATTCCTACCGGATGTGCATGCATTATATTTGAACAATCTTCTCTCGTACATACAGCAATGAAGCGCGTCAATGACTGGGCAAGTACAACTCAAACCGAACTTGCAGGCATATACCTTGCCACTGAATTTTTAAAAGACAAAGGCAGTGGACTTATATACTGTGACTCGCAGAGTTCACTCCTGGCATTGAACGCACATAGTAGTGACACCCAGAAAATAGTCAGTGATATTCGAATGAATGTTTTAGCTGCTAAGAAAAACAGATTTGAGATTAAATTCCTATGGATACCATCACATGTTGGCATCTCAAGGCATGACACTGTTGATATACTTGCAAAGACAGCCTGCAGAAAACCAGTGGTAGATATTGATATGGGTGTTTCATTAGCAGGGACAAAGAGAATACTTAAACAAATATCTAATGAAGTAATAAAATAAAACAAATATCAAATATCTAAATATTATGATAGATATCGTGAGGAGACATTCACATATGGGACTAATAGAACAAGAACCCGGCAATGTGATGTAATAGTGGCCAGAATACGCCTGGGATATAGACGTATCTGGCAGCTTTCTCAAAACCCAAATGTCGAGTACACAATGTGTCAACTCTGTGAAAGAGAAAACATGCACTCTCTTGAACATTATATTGTAGAATGTCCCATACTGACTGACTTTCGTCCTCCTGGGCTAAGGTATGCTGAACTCTGTAGTTACTATATGAGTACTGGAACACTTGATGATATATTGGACTTGTATCCAAGATTGACCATGTAATGTATCAATTATACAATGTATATATATGATGTAACTATATAACCTGAGCTTGTAAAAGCCCCTTCATCACCTACAGTGATTAAATGCTTAATTGCACACTAGTTTCTTTATCAGCTATCTCACCCTGTCAGAGTAAATGAGACAAATGTATGTGAATGCATGTGTGTGTATATATGTATGTATATGTGTGTGTGTATATGTATGGGTATAAAGTATTTATGGAAGCTGATCAGAATTACATTTCACCTTTGTGAATTACATTTCACCTTTGTAAATGCACATTAATGACACTATGTAAAAGATACATCGAACACTTTATGTAGGACATACGTAAATCTGTGTATCTATGTATTTACGTATGTAGGTTAGCTTAGCATTTTAAAAGCACCGAATCACCTTCTGTGGTTGAGTGTTCAATAAACCCTTGAACTATATGTTTAACACTTCTCTAACCCTGTCCATGGAGGACAGAAGAAAATGTATATATGCTGTTTAGCATTGTAAATGTGTGGCCACGTCTGTGGTAGGAAAAAAAAATCCTGTGGGTCCCGCGCGTGTGTGTGTACTCACCTAATTGTGCTTGCGGGGGTTGAGCTCTGGCTCTTTGGTGTGTGTGTTGATATAAAAAATTTTGTATAAACTATTACATATTCGAAAATAAGTAGTTTTGATCAGAGGACCCGAAGGCAGTCGACTTGTCGTTCTGCTGGTCGCGGAAGGGAAGGGAAGGGGAGATTAGATGGGGGCAGGAATGGTAGGGGTCAGAGCTCAGGGTCATAAACCAGGGTCAAAGGTCACAGGTCAAATCCGCAGGTAAAGATTATTTACCAGTATCTTAACGACCGCTAATCAACCAATCGGCGTACCTGTGGAAGATTGACTGGTCGTAGTCGCAGAATGAAGGAAATGCAGTTGTGAAGAGAAAGAAGGAAGAGGCAAAACAATAAGACAATAAACCGAGGAGTTAACGAACGGACGAATGAACGAAGAAATGCGATTTCTTGTGACTGTTAATATACAGAACAGCGCAGTTTGTCAGGTGAACTTTGGCATCCGGAAATTCCCACGATATCTTGAGGGAGATTTATGTCACTGTTCACTGGTGTATATACCAGGAGTGGGGCATTCCTTATACACTGATATACACAACGGCGTATGTATACTTGTGCGTACAGGCACATACACAAATGGTCGATGTGTATATTTAGCGTATTCACTGCCTAATACAGATCTCTTAATTCATCTTAGGTATAAGTGATGTGTATGTATACTTTTAAAATGTGTGTATAATAGTCATTATACAGGTATAATGTGGTGTATAATGGAGGCAAGACAGCCTCCCTGAGGTGTGTATAGTGATGATGGCAGGTGTCGGCCCTGGACCTGCACCAAGATAAGATCCAATTTTAGATACACGACTTGTTTAATGGTGGTCAAGTTGAGGCTACCTTCTCAACCCTTTTAAACCCACCCCCCCTTCACCTTAACCCACGCCCCCTTCACCTTAACCCACGCCCCCTTCACCTTAACCCACGCCCCCTTCACCTTAACCCACGCCCCCTTCACCTTAACCCACGCCCCCTTCAGCTTAACCCACGCCCCCTTCACCTTAACCCACGCCCCCTTCACCTTAACCCACGCCCCCTTCACCTTAACCCACGCCCCCTTCACCTTAACCCACGCCCCCTTCACCTTAACCCACGCCCCCTTCACCTTAACCCACGCCCCCTTCACCTTAACCCACGCCCCCTTCACCTTAACCCACGCCCCCTTCACCTTAACCCACGCCCCCTTCAGCTTAGTCTACGACCCGCCTACTTACTCTACGACCCGCCTACCTACTCTACGACCCGCCTACTTACTCTACGACCCGCCTACTTACTCTACGACCCGCCTACTTACTCTACGACCCGCCTACTTACTCTACGACTCGCCTACCTACGCTACGACCCTCCTACCTACTCTACGACCCGCCTACCTACTCTACGACCCGCCTACCTACTCTACGACCCGCCTACCTACTCTACGACCCGCCTACCTACTCTACGACCCGCCTACCTACTCTACGACCCGCCTACTGACTCTTCGACCCGCCTACTGACTCTTCGACCCGCCTACTGACTCTTCGACCCGCCTACTGACTCTTCGACCCGCCTACTGACTCTTCGACCCGCCTACTGACTCTTCGACCCGCCTACCTACTCTACGACCCGCCTACTGACTCTACGACCCGCCTACTGACTCTACGACCCGCCTACTGACTCTACGACCCGCCTACTGACTCTACGACCCACCTACTGACTCTACGACCCACCTACTGACTCTACGACCCGCCTACTGACTCTACGACCCGCCTACTGACTCTACGACCCGCCTACCTACTCTACGACTCGCCTACTGACTCTACGACCCGCCTACTGACTCTACGACCCGTCTACTGACTCTACGACCCGCCTACTGACTCTACGACCCGCCTACTGACTCTACGACCCGCCTACCTACTCTACGACCCGCCTACTGTCTCTACGACCCGCCTACCTACTCTACGACCCGCCTACTTACTCTACGACCCGCCTACCTACTCTACGACCCGCCTACTGTCTCTACGACCCGCCTACTGTCTCTACGACCCGCCTACCTACTCTACGACCCGCCTACCTACTCTACGACCCGCCTACTTACTCTACGACCCGCCTACTGTCTCTACGACCCGCCTACCTACTCTACGACCCGCCTACTTACTCTACGACCCGCCTACTGTCTCTACGACCCGCCTACTGACTCTACGACCCGCCTTCCTACTCTACGACCCGCCTACTTACTCTACGACCCGCCTACGTACTCTACGACCCGCCTACCTACTCTACGACCCGCCTACCTACTCTACGACCCGCCTACCTACTCTACGACCCGCCTACTGTCTCTATGACCCGTCTACTTACTCTACGACCCGCCTACTGACTTTACGACCCGCCTACTTACTCTACGACCCGCCTACTTACTCTACGACCCGCCTACCTACTCTACGACCCGCCTACCTACTCTACGACCCGCCTACTGTCTCTACGACCCGTCTACTTACTCTACGACCCGCCTACTGACTTTACGACCCGCCTACTTACTCTACGACCCGCCTACTTACTCTACGACCCGCCTACCTACTCTACGACCCGCCTACTTACTCTACGACCCGCCTACCTACTCTACGACCCGCCTACCTACTCTACGACCCGCCTACTGTCTCTACGACCCGTCTACTTACTCTACGACCCGCCTACTGACTTTACGACCCGCCTACCTACTCTACGACCCGCCTACCTACTCTACGACCCGCCTACCTACTCTACGACCCGCCTACCTACTCTACGACCCGCCTACTGTCTCTACGACCCGTCTACTTACTCTACGACCCGCCTACTTACTCTACGACCCGCCTACCTACTCTACGACCCGCCTACCTACTCTACGACCCGCCTTACGACCTACCCTCCCTCAATAGGTTTGCCCAAGCCGTTATTGGCCGCTCGTACAAGCTAGTTACAATTGCTGCACATTAACAGAGGTAATAAAGGTACATTAGTAAAAATGCCTCCTTTTAGAAAATGGTAAAAAAAGGTCTGCTTTTGTGTGTGTTAGAATTTGTTGTTAAATAAAGTGATTTAGCTGCTCAGAGATTGAATTATAAAAGTGGGAATGACTGATAGTGGAATGGTATTTAATTTTTGTTAATGTATTTTCTCTTTTGTGGAATTAGGAGCTTTTGTGTACCTTAATTGTATCCCGTAATGAGTTTTGTATTTGGTATTAATGTTGGCGTAAGTGAACTTTTGAGATGACGGAAATAGAGGCAGGATGTCTTTTTTGTTAAGAATATTATTAGTGATTCTAATTAGTGCTTAATTTCCTCCGCTAATTGACTGTTGTTTATTCTCGTATCTGTTTGAATTTTTTATATTTATACTTTTTTTTGTTTGGCTCTTGTGCAAACTCTCTTGTTTATTTTTTACGTTTATGAATTTTTTTTTGTTTTTTAGTTTTATAATTTTTTACATTTATGCATAGTTCTTTGCCCTTTTTTTACTATGCGTCTTTTGTTGGCCTTTTTTTTACTCTTAATCGTCTTTTGTTGGCCTTTTTTTTACTCTTAGGCGTCCTTTGTTGACTTTTTTTTATTTTTACTCATATGTCTTTTGTTGTATTTATAATTATTCTTGTGTATTTTTTATCACGTACCCTTATGCATCTCTCTTCTTTTTGTGTGTGTGTTTTTTGAGACATTGGTTCAAGTCCGTCTGGTGTCCGCCGTAGAAGCTCTTGAAGGAAAAAAACAGTGGAATGATGATGGTGATGAAAACGTTGAATCGGTTGATGAATTAAAACTTGGACCTGGACATTGTTCTCATGGTGGAGGGACAGGTGGGTGGTGGGTGTAGGTGGGTGGTGGGTGTAGGTGGATGGTGGGTGGTGGGTGGTGGGTGTGTGGGTGTAGGTGGGTGTAGGTGGGTGGTAGGGCAACAGGTGGTGGTGGGGAGCCTGTGTTTATAAACTAATTAAGCTATAAAAATAATTTCCAACAGGCTTATCTGGACCTTTATGACCCTTGAGACGCGGGGTGTTGAATCACCGAGACCTTCAACCATCGTTAAGATTTGCCAAGTTGAAACCTCTAAGCTCTTTAGCTTAGCATGAATAGGGAGGGAGGTATGGGGAGGGGGTGAGGGGGGGGGAATAGATTAGGGGTGAAGGGAAGGGGAAGGAAGAGGAGGGAAAGGCAAATCTTTAACCAGGGAATGAAGGGATGTCTCCAAAGTTCCTCTCCGCGCTTATAATCCTCTTGTGAAGTCCACACCTGGCGTAGCCGCTCTACAGTCCCTGTAGAGGGGAGGTGTAGAGGGGGGGGGGTTGTCGGGAGAGGTGTAGAGGGGGGGGTGGAGGGAGAGGTGTAGAGGGGGGGGTGGAGGGAGAGGTGTAGAGGGGGGGGGTGGAGGGAGAGGTGTAGAGGGGGGGGGTGGAGGGAGAGGTGTAGACTGTTCAGCCCACAAAAAGTAATTAAATATTATATGCTTTATTTATTTGTAAATATGTACTTTGTTGCTGTTACTCTACCTAGGTGCGTCTGTGCTCCTTTTGGGGGAGTTACCCTGAGCCTTTACCAGCAGGCTAAGATATCGTATAAATCCCTAGCAAGATAACCAAGTGAAAGTAACCATAGCCTAGATGAACCGGTCAAGCGCTTGACAGAGCAGTGAGGGGCCAGGCCTTGACAGTGTCAAGCTGGCGTCACTGCGTCTCTCGTCACATCTTGACTGGTCCTCCTAGTGTCTTAATTTTCGTCTCAATATATTTGTTAAAATGCACTAATCTTTGTCGTCCTGGAGTGTGCGGGTGCACGCGCGCGCGGGTGGGGGCGGCATGGGTGATGTGATGGCGTGGGAGGGAACCACTGTGTGTGGTAGGGGGAATGGGTGGTGGCTAGAAGGGAAAGAGGGGGCTGTACTCCCCGAGCCTGGCCTCAGGTTGGGCTCGTGGGGGTGGGGGGGGGGTAGACGAACTCTCGAAACCCTCTCCAGGTATACCTGCCCAGGTGTTGTGGCCTCTTACTGTCACTACCTGGAGACTCGCTCACTTAGTCATCTCCATGCCCCAGATGTCGTGCCCAGACCACCATACCTAGCATTATACCTCTAAGATATAACCTAAGATATACCATGCCCCTCTAGGTATGACGGGTGGGAAGATGGATATACTTATGATTGTTGTATGGGTGGTGTAGGTGTATGCCAGCTACAGTGTTGCAACTTGGTGTGATCACACTTCATCCGTAAGCAAGTGCATGTATGTGTGTCAACACAGCTGTTGCCAGAGTCACATAAAGTAATGAGAAGATATGAAGTAAATACTGGAAACTGACTTAAGGTGTTTATCCAGTTCTCTCTTGAACACTGTGAGGGGTCGGTCAGTTATGTCCCTTATGTTCTCTCTTGAACTATCAACATCAGTGTTCAAACAGTACATTTTCATCGTACTAATACTCTATTGGGTGAGGTGATATGGTACAAAAGTTTTGGGTGAGGTGACAAACACAAGACAGAACACGAAACAATGGGTATAAATTGGATAAGTGAACATAAGAATGGAAGTAACTGCAGAAGGCCTATTGGCCCATACTTCCTCTTGCTGCTTCCATATTGGTTCGGGTTTTTGAAGTGGGTAGAATATAGTTGTGCATTAATTGGCTGTTGATTGCTGGTGTTGACTTTTTGATGTGTAGTGCCTCGCTGATGTCGAGTCTCCTGCTATCGCTGTATCAATCGATGATTTCTGTGTTGTTAAACAAACAACTTCCTGGGGATGTGTGTGTGGTAGAGAGAAATATGTGTAGTAGACATAGAGGAAAAACAGCTAAATAACTCGATTGTGCAGACGCAAATAGTAAACACACACACCCACACACCACACACACCACACACACACACACACACACACACACACACACACACACACACACACACACACACACACACACACACACACACACACACACACAGTAATGAAGGGAGGTCCGCTGATGAGAAACATGCTTTTTGGTGTTCCTCATTATTTGTCTTTATTGACACCTGACTCCTTTATCAATGGCCTTAATGGCAGCAACTCTCTCTCACTCTCGTGTGTGTGTGTGTGTGTGTGTGTGTGTGTGTGTGTGTGTGTGTGTGTGTGTGTGTGTGTGTGTGTGTGTGTGTGTACTCACCTAGTTGTGTCTGCAGGATCGAGCATTGACTCTTGGATCCCGCCTTTCGAGCATCGGTTGTTTACAGCAATGACTCCTGTCCCATTTCCCTATCATACCTGGTTTTAAAATTATGAATAGTATTTGCTTCCACAACCTGTTCCTGAAGTGCATTCCATTTCCCCACTACTCTCACGCTAAAAGAAAACTTCCTAACATCTCTGTGACTCATCTGAGTTTCAAGCTTCCACCCATGTCCCCTCGTTCTGTTACTATTCCGTGTGAACATTTCGTCTATGTCCACTCTATCAATCCCTCTGAGTATCTTATACGTTCCTATCATGTCCCCCCTCTCCCTTCTTCTTTCTAGTGTCGTGAGGCACAGTTCCCTCAGGCGCTCCTCATACCCCATCCCTCGTAGCTCTGGGACGAGTCTCGTTGCAAACCTCTGAACCTTTTCCAGTTTCATTATATGCTTCTTCAGATGGGGACTCCATGATGAGGCGGCATACTCTAAGACTGGCCTTACGTAGGCAGTGTAAAGCGCCCTAAATGCCTCCTTACTTAGGTTTCTGAATGATGTTCTAACTTTTGCCAGTGTAGAGTACGCTGCTGTCGTTATCCTATTTATATGTGCCTCAGGAGATAGATTAGGTGTTACGTCCACCCCCAGGTCTCTTTCACGCGTCGTTACAGGTAGGCTGTTCCCCTTCATTGTGTACTGTCCCTTTGGTCTCCTATCTCCTAGTCCCATCTCCATAACTTTACATTTGCTCGTGTTGAATTCCAGTAGCCATTTCTCAGACCATCTCTGCAACCTGCTCAGGTCCTCTTGGAGGATCCTGCAATCCTCATCTGTCACAACCCTTCTCATCAACTTTGCGTCATCCGCAAACATCGACATGTAGGACTCTACGCCTGTAACATGTCGTTAACATATACAAGAAATAGAATTGGTCCCAGCACCGATCCTTGTGGTACTCCACTTGTTACTGTTCGCCAGTCCGACTTCTCGCCCCTTACCGTAACTCTTTGGCTCCTTCCTGTTAGGTAGTTCCTTATCCATGCTAGGACCTTTCCCCCCACCCCCGCCTGCCTCTCGAGCTTGAACAGCAGTCTCATGTGCGGTACTGTATCAAAGGCTTTTTGGCAGTCCAGAAATATGCAGTCTGCCCAACCATCTCTGTCCTGTCTTATCCTCGTTATTTTATCATAGAATTCCAGAAGGTTTGTTAGGCACGATTTCCCTGTCCAGAACCCATGTTGATGTTTGTTCACAAACCTAATGTTCTCCAGGTGTGCAACCAGTCGTAGCCTAATTATTCTTTCCAGTGTTTTACAGGGGATACTTGTCAGTGATACAGGTCTATAGTTAAGTGCCTCCTCCCTATCACCTTTTTTGAAGATCGGCACGACATTTGCCTTCTTCCAGCAACTGGGCAATTCTGCTGACATAAGTGACTCATTAAAGATCATTGCCAGAGGCACTGTGTGTGTGTGTGTGTGTGTGTGTGTGTGTGTGTGTGTGTGTGTGTGTGTGTGTGTGTGTGTGTGTGTGTGTGTGTGTGTGTGTGCGCTTACCTAATTGTGCTTGCGGGGGTTGAACTCTGGCTCTTTGGTCCCGCCTCTCAACCGTCAATCAACAGGTGTACAGGTTCCTGAGCCTTCTGGGCTCTATCATATTTACACACACTACTACGTGTGTTTGTGTGTGCGTGTGTGGGCGTGTGTGTGTGTCTGTGCCTCCCCCCCCCCCCAAGCATCACAGGCCTGCCCTAACTACCCAGTCACAGGGTAATTGGGAGGTCACAGGTGGGAAAAGGAGGGGGGGGGGGGGTAAGGAAAGATTGAAAAGTGCCTTCGTAATTGGTCATTTGTGATAGCTAACTTGATCTTAATTGGCTGAACGGTAGGGAATGACCCCCCCCCCCCCGCCCCCCTTTACCTTTCTGTTTTCTCTCTCTATATCTCTCTTTTGTCTCCCTCCCTTTCCTCTCTCTCCCTTCCCTCCCATCTCTCCTTTCCCATTGTTAAGGAAATGTTGTTCTGACACAGCGCCTCTGATGCCCATTGGCTCTCCAAGAGACGGAGTTCCTGATTGGCCAGCAAATGATAGTTGCCTAATTGATTTTTTTTCATTCATTTGTTACCATCGGCAGTGTCGAGGTTGGTTGACAACGGTCCTGCAGGCATTGATTGGCTCGTTGATATTGCCGATTGGCCAATCAAATATCCAGCCGTAATGTTGAATAGGCATCCGTACGTTGATTAATGAAGCGTGTCTCGTTCAACTCACTCCACATTTGCATAGTTTGTTGTCAGAGTAAATCCCTACAGGTAACTAACGCAGGTTCGATGCCATTGTATGACTTCAATATTCTGTGTCGTTGTCGTTGTTGTTGTTTAAGATTCGCTACTTGGAGCAAAAAGTTCCAAGTAGCACGGGCTATGGTGAGCCCGTCGACGGTCGTATTAGCCTCAGTGATTCTGGGAGACGTGTACACAGAGGAGTTGATGAGTTGACTAAAGGCTGGTGCAACTGTCTCACTCAGACTGGAGTAGATAGTTGATGAAGTGATGAACTCGTTGAACGCCGAGTTGAACGTTGCAAGTGGATTACAACGATAGATATTATGCCAGAGTGTCTGATGATCTTGTTGTTGATACAGCTGTTGTATGACAACTGTTGTTGTTGATACAGCTGTTGTATGGCAACTGTTGTTGTTGATACAGCTGTTGTATGACAACTGTTGTTGATACAGCTGTTGTATGACAACTGTTGTTGTTGATACAGCTGTTGTATGACAACTGTTGTTGATACAGCTGTTGTATGACAACTGTTGTTGTTGATACAGCTGTTGTATGACAACTGTTGTTGTTCATACAGCTGTTGTATGGCAACTGTTGTTGTTGATACAGCTGTTGTATGACAACTGTTGTTGATACAGCTGTTGTATGACAACTGTTGTTGTTGATACAGCTGTTGTATGACAACTGTTGTTGTTGATACAGCTGTTGTATGACAACTGTTGTTGATACAGCTGTTGTATGACAACTGTTGTTGTTGTTGATGTTGTCCCCGGTGATGGCGCTGCACCAATAATGCTCAACAGCTCTACTATTTACATTGTGTACAAGGCTTTTTCTTGCTGTAAATCGCCCCCTAATCACCTTGAATTGTTGACACTATTCTGGAGTGTTTGTCATGTGTGGGGTGGGCTGGTGGGTGGAGGGGTGGGCTGGTGGGTGGAGGGGGTGGGCTGGTGGGTGGAGGGGGTGGGCTGGTGGGTGGAGGGGGTGGGCTGGTGGGTGGAGGGGGTGGGCTGGTGGGTGGAGGGGGTAGGCTGGTGGGTGGAGGGGTGGGCTGGTGGGTGGAGGGGTGGGCTGGTGGGTGGAGGGGTGGGCTGGTGGGTGGAGGGGGTGGGCTGGTGGGTGGAGGGGGTGGGCTGGTGGGTGGAGGGGGTGGGCTGGTGGGTGGAGGGGGTGGGCTGGTGGGTGGAGGGGGTGGGCTGGTGGGTGGAGGGGGTGGGCTGGTGGGTGGAGGGGGTGGGCTGGTGGGTGGAGGGGGTGGGCTGGTGGGTGGAGGGGGTAGGCTGGTGTGTGGAGGGGTGGGCTGGTGGGTGGAGGGGTGGGCTGGTGGGTGGAGGGGTGGGCTGGTGGGTGGAGGGGTGGGCTGGTGGGTGGAGGGGTGGGCTGGTGGGTGGAGGGGGTGGGCTGGTGGGTGGAGGGGTGGGCTGGTGGGTGGAGAGGGTGGGCTGGTGGGTGGAGGGGGTGGGCTGGTGGGTGGAGGGGGTGGGCTGGTGGGTGGAGGGGTGGGCTGGTGGGTGGAGGGGGTGGGCTGGTGGGTGGAGGGGTGGGCTGGTGGGTGGAGGGGGTGGGCTGGTGGGTGGAGAGGGTGGGCTGGTGGGTGGAGAGGGTGGGCTGGTGGGTGGTGGGAGTGGGCTGGTGGGTGGAGGGGGTGGGCTGGTGGGTGGAGGGGGTGGGCTGGTGGGTGGAGGGGGTGGGCTGGTGGGTGGAGGGGGTGGGCTGGTGGGTGGTGGGAGTGGGCTGGTGGGTGGAGGGGGTGGGCTGGTGGGTGGAGGGGTGGGCTGGTGGGTGGAGAGGGTGGGCTGGTGTGTGGTGGGAGTGGGCTGGTGGGTGGTGGGAGTGTGCTGGTGGGTGGAGGGGGTGGGCTGGTGATAGGGAGGATGGGGGTGGATAGGGGAGTGTTGGACAGAGAGTGACCAAATAGAGATGTTCCACTTCTAGACCTCATCTCATGGAGACACCACGAGACGAGAGGGATGCTGCCTCTTGGAGACAGCAGGATGGAGTGTCTCCCTCTCTGTGAGGGAAGAGTGAGGGAGTGAGAGAGGAGGGGGGGAGACCGTAGGGGGGGCGGTGGCTGACTGACAAAGAGAAGTTTCGTTGTAGAGGAGAGCGGGGGAAAGTTGGTTTGAATAGTGGTGATTGAGGGCCCCAGATGATGATGATGCATGGATTTGGTTACTCCTCGAATCTAAATTGTGCGCTTGAGTGACGGTGCTGGCACACGCGCGTGCGCCCTCCTCGCTCCTGCACCTCAAGCAAGCACTTTTTGGGGACCTACGCGCGCATCCTGGTGCGCATTTGCGTGCAAAGGGCAACACTATAGGGGGTAAGGAGGCAGGTGTGTGTTTATATACGGCCAGGTGTGGGGTGGGGGGGAGGGCTAGGGTCGACACGCCAGGTGTAGCAAGTCAGCTATGGCAGGCCTGGTGTGTTGACCAATGTTCAGAAACCGGACAGCGGGGACATTGATCCTTGGAACCACTTCAACGTGGCCTCGAGGCAGTGGGGGGGGGGGGGTGCCAGGCGAGGCTTGCCAGGCGAGGCTTGCCAGGCTAGGCTTGCCAGGCTAGGGTTGCCAGGCGAGGCTTGCCAGGCGAGGCTTGCCAGGCTAGGCTTGCCAGGCTAGGCTTGCCAGGCTAGGCTTGCCAGGCTAGGCTTGCCAGGTTAGGCTTGCCAGGCTAGGGTTGCCAGGCGAGGCTTGCCAGGCCAGGTGTGCCAGGCGAGACTTGCCAGGCGAGGCTTGCCAGGCTAGGCTTGCCAGGCCAGGTGTGCCAGGCGAGGCTTGCCAGGCGAGGCTTGCCAGGCTAGGTTTGCCAGGCCAGGTGTGCTAGGCGAGGCTTGCCAGGCGAGGCTTGCCAGGCTAGGTGTGGCCAGCTTAACTGTCATATACATAAAGTGACAAATCCAAGAACTAGTGAACTATACAGAAGTATGAGCAGCAAGCATACAATCTGCTACACACAACAACCTCAACAATCCTCCCGGAACACAAACAATCGTGAACTTTGCCTCCAAACGCCAACTTTGATTAACGGAAGTGAAATTGCTTCACAAACGTATTAAAAAAGGAGTTTTACGACAAAATGACGGAAATTCAATAAGAGATGGCTGGGCAAACTGCTTCTTGAATGAGAGAAAATATTCAGCACAGTCTTAGCAAGAAGATCTTACTGAGGCGAGGAACTTGGTGTATTAGAGGGGTAAAGGGGTACCTACAGGGAAGGAAACAGTAGCTCACAGTGAGAGGCACCACCTGGCTTGCCTAATAGTCATCAACAATGTGATGAGGCTTCCACAGGTTAATGTGTGCTGATGATGCGGAACTAATTAGAGGAATCCGAACAGTGGGGGAGTGTAATAACCGGAAAATGAATTAGCCACACACTTGAGAGTAGTGTGGAGCACACAGTGAGTGCAAGACACGTCCTAACATTAAATATACATAACCTGAGAGTATGCATAATGGCAGTGGTATACATCAACTGAATAACACCTCAAGCGTATGCCAGACTTGCCACAAACTGGACAACCGTCAGAAACGCCGACAAATGAGGCTTTTAAACTGTATATAACATACGCGAGACCAACTCCTGAGTATGCAGCCCCATTCTCAAGCAGAATGGAGTGAGCCAACTTACCTTGCGGTGATTCCGGGGCTCAACGTTCCCGCGGCCCGGTCCTCAACAAGGCCTCCTGATTGGTGGACTGGTCAACCAGGCTGTTGGACGCGGCTGCTCGCAGCCTGACGTACGAGTCACAGCCTGGTTGATCAGGTATCCTTTGGAGGTGTTTATCCAGTTCTCTCTTGAACACTGTGAGGGGTCGGTCAGTTATGTCCCTTATGTGTAGTGGAAGCGTGTTGAACAGTCTCGGGCCTCTGATGTTGATAGTTCTCTCTTGAACACTGTGAGGGGTCGGCCAGTTATGCCCCTTATGTGTAGTGGAAGCGTGTTGAACAGTCTCGGGCCTCTGATGTTGATAGTTCTCTCTTGAACACTGTGACGGGTCGGCCAGTTATGTCCCTTATGTGTAGTGGAAGCGTGTTGAACAGTCTCGGGCCTCTGATGTTGATAGTTCTCTCTTGAACACTGTGAGGGGTCGGCCAGTTATGCCCCTTATGTGTAGTGGAAGCGTGTTGAACAGTCTCGGGCCTCTGATGTTGATAGTTCTCTCTTGAACACTGTGAGGGGTCGGCCAGTTATGTCCCTTATGTGTAGTGGAAGCGTGTTGAACAGTCTCGGGCCTCTGATGTTGATAGTTCTCTCTTGAACACTGTGAGGGGTCGGCCAGTTATGTCCCTTATGTGTAGTGGAAGCGTGTTGAACAGTCTCAGGCCTCTGATGTTGATAGTTCTCTCTTGAACACTGTGAGGGGTCGGCCAGTTATGTCCCTTATGTGTAGTGGAAGCGTGTTGAACAGTCTCGGGCCTCTGATGTTGATAGTTCTCTCTTGAACACTGTGAGGGGTCGGCCAGTTATGTCCCTTATGTGTAGTGGAAGCGTGTTGAACAGTCTCGGGCCTCTGATGTTGATAGAGTTCTCTCTTGAACACTGTGAGGGGTCGGCCAGTTATGTCCCTTATGTGTAGTGGAAGCGTGTTGAACAGTCTCGGGCCTCTGATGTTGATAGTTCTCTCTTGAACACTGTGAGGGGTCGGCCAGTTATGCCCCTTATGTGTAGTGGAAGCGTGTTGAACAGTCTCGGGCCTCTGATGTTGATAGTTCTCTCTTGAACACTGTGAGGGGTCGGCCAGTTATGCCCCTTATGTGTAGTGGAAGCGTGTTGAACAGTCTCGGGCCTCTGATGTTGATAGTTCTCTCTTGAACACTGTGAGGGGTCGGCCAGTTATGTCCCTTATGTGTAGTGGAAGCGTGTTGAACAGTCTCGGGCCTCTGATGTTGATAGAGTTCTCTCTTGAACACTGTGAGGGGTCGGCCAGTTATGTCCCTTATGTGTAGTGGAAGCGTGTTGAACAGTCTCGGGCCTCTGATGTTGATAGAGTTCTCTCTTGAACACTGTGAGGGGTCGGCCAGTTATGTCCCTTATGTGTAGTGGAAGCGTGTTGAACAGTCTCGGGCCTCTGATGTTGATAGTTCTCTCTTGAACACTGTGAGGGGTCGGCCAGTTATGCCCCTTATGTGTAGTGGAAGCGTGTTGAACAGTCTCGGGCCTCTGATGTTGATAGTTCTCTCTTGAACACTGTGAGGGGTCGGCCAGTTATGCCCCTTATGTGTAGTGGAAGCGTGTTGAACAGTCTCGGGCCTCTGATGTTGATAGTTCTCTCTTGAACACTGTGAGGGGTCGGCCAGTTATGCCCCTTATGTGTAGTGGAAGCGTGTTGAACAGTCTCGGGCCTCTGATGTTGATAGTTCTCTCTTGAACACTGTGAGGGGTCGGCCAGTTATGCCCCTTATGTGTAGTGGAAGCGTGTTGAACAGTCTCGGGCCTCTGATGTTGATAATTCTCTCTTGAACACTGTGAGGGGTCGGCCAGTTATGTCCCTTATGTGTAGTGGAAGCGTGTTGAACAGTCTCGGGCCTCTGATGTTGATAGTTCTCTCTTGAACACTGTGAGGGGTCGGCCAGTTATGTCCCTTATGTGTAGTGGAAGCGTGTTGAACAGTCTCGGGCCTCTGATGTTGATAGTTCTCTCTTGAACACTGTGAGGGGTCGGCCAGTTATGTCCCTTATGTGTAGTGGAAGCGTGTTGAACAGTCTCGGGCCTCTGATGTTGATAGTTCTCTCTTGAACACTGTGAGGGGTCGGCCAGTTATGTCCCTTATGTGTAGTGGAAGCGTGTTGAACAGTCTCGGGCCTCTGATGTTGATAGTTCTCTCTTGAATACTGTGAGGGGTCGGCCAGTTATGTCCCTTATGTGTAGTGGAAGCGTGTTGAACAGTCTCGGGCCTCTGATGTTGATAGTTCTCTCTTGAACACTGTGAGGGGTCGGCCAGTTATGTCCCTTATGTGTAGTGGAAGCGTGTTGAACAGTCTCGGGCCTCTGATGTTGATAGTTCTCTCTCAGAGTACCTGTTGCATCTTGCATATAAAGTTACCATTAAAGTTACCAAATTATACAGTTGCAAATGTTAATTTGAACAGAAAAGTGAGATAACCATTTGTCACAATCTGAATTGATTGTTGCCCCTGTTACCAGCATTATGTACTGACTGTAGCGATTGTGATCAGCGGGGGGGGGGGGGATTAATATCACCCTGTTTGACGCCGAGTGTTTTATGGTGATTATGCTTTAATTAACTTTGCTCATTAGATGAGGTAATTGATGTTAAATGTAAATTGCTTTTGAATCTTCTTTGTGTGTGTTGTTAAGGCTGTGTAGAGCGATTGTGTACCGTAGGCCTAAGGTGTGTGTGTGTGTGTGTGTGTGTGTGTGTGTGTGTGTGTGTGTGTGTGTGTGTGTGTGTGTGTGTGTGTGTATGTGTGTGTGTGTGTGTGTGTGAAATATCTTTTACTCTCCAGATGGTAGAAGATATTTGCTTAGAATGGAAAATATCCGAAAGAAAATTAATAATAGCCAAACTGTGTTTAATAACATATATATTTATATATATTTGTTTTCCAACGACGTGATAAGAGAAGCAAATGGAAGTGGGACAAATCCACAAAAGGCATAAATAATAATCCGATAATTAAATTAATTGAAAAATTTCCCAGCGGCAATAAAATAAAAGTGGAACAAATGTACTAATTTGTTAATTTTTACAAGTGGAGTAAATTGTCCCAGTTTAAGAGTGCCATCATTCTCCCTGGGAGTGGGGAGTTGACCCTCCAGGTCTTCAGGTCCGCCCCGTCAGTCCTGTTTAGTATTCTGCACAGGACCAGGACGCTCCTGTGGGGAAACGTGGATGTGTGGGGGGGGGGGGTGAAGGAAGACTGTGTGAGGGGACATGTTCACAGCGTTCAAGGTCTTTGCTCTGGGGGGGTAATTTTTTTTGGGGAGAAGCAGAATTTTTGCTGTCGCCGATTTAAAAAAACAAAAATTGTATAGACTGGGATTAGGAAATGAATTTTCCTAATCCTTAATGTTCTAATTGGATTATTTATCTGTACACTAGTCGGTTGAAGTGTGAGAGGCGGGACCCAAGAGTCGGAACTCCGCCTTCCCCCCTCCCTTCCTCCCCCCCGCAAGTATGACCCTAATTTATTAGAAACATATAAATTAAAGAAATTAATTCAGATTTAGAATAACTAAGAAATGCCCAGAGACCTGAAAGCTGCAGTATTAAAAGTTATGACAAGTTTTGTAATAATAGGTATTTGTATGGTCAGCACAGTAACCGGACCAGGCAATGTGATGTAGTAATTGTGGTAATTCACCTTGGCTATAGACACATCTGGCAGGTTAGTGAGGCTGAGCCACTACCAGAATACTCAGATTGTAAACTCTGTGATAAACCTTTAATGCATTCACTAGAACACTATATTGATGAATGTGAAACCGTAAAGGACTTTAGACCTCCTGGCCTCTTGTACCACCAACTGTGTAACTATTTTATTGACTCAGGTGTTCTGGACGACAGCCTAACAATTTATCCAAAATTTGCTTGTCCATTTTAAAGAATGAAGAACAATTTTTATTTATATTACTTCTAAGCTGTATCACTTATGAACCCATCCCTGCCCTTGTGTGGCAGTGCACAGTAGAAAGTTGTTTTCACATATCCATACATTAAAACATTGATTGTAACCATGATATATATGTGCTTCAGCCTACAGTTTAGACCTATTGTCTTGTGTATGACCCTTTGTCCTGCGTGACAGTGAATACCAGCATTATCCTCACTTTAATAAGAATTAATTGAAATTCTCAGATTAGGCAAAATTGTAATTAATTTTGTCAATAAAGATGTTAATAATAATTACTTGGTACTGATCCCCCAAAAAATTTCACCTCTGTTTACATAGTAGTATGTTGGGACCTGGTTGTAAATGGATCGGTTGGTCGTGTTGCAGGGGAAAGTTTGTCGGCCGAGGCTGTAAGATGGTTAGAAGCTGTGAGACTCCCAGCAAGACTCACATGCCGTCCGCTCTTGTATAAACGAGAGAGAGAGAGAGAGAGAGAGAGTTTGATAGTGAATGAGTATGATTGTTAGTGAGTATGAGGGGAACACATCACTACACAGCATGAATTATGCATCATTTCTTTATTCACGTTCAAAAACAGTGTTCGTAAATAGCTGCTCCATCTTCATTATCTCTGTGTATCTTTTGCATCTAATGATTCTAACCTCATTCGTGTGTGTGTATTTTCCTCTCTGGCATATTATTTACATCTTATTTTCCACCGGGTTTTTTTTTGGGGGGCCACTTGGCGTTTTCTAAGTCATCATCCCTTAGTAATTACAGTCCCTTTCCACCCCCAAATTTCCCCAACTTTCTATTTGCTAATCCATTTCTGTCACACCTCCCCTACCTTTATTTCTGGTGACTGGCCCAATCTAAGGAAATATATATTCGTTTTCAGTTGCATGATTTTTGTATTTGGGATCTCAACACACGCTGACACGTGTGTGTGTGTGTGTGTGCGTGCGCGCACGCGCTGTGCAAGTCATTCACACAATCATGTTGGATATTTGTTGGTTTAGATTCAGCTACTGGGAACAAAGTGTCCATGTAGCACGGGCTATGGTGACCCCGTGACACTTCAAATCCAGGAAGGTTTCATTTATATTTGGCCTTCTCCTCTCTCACCTCATGTTTCTCCTCTTCCACTTCTTTCCCCCTTTCCCTCTCCTTCCTGCTCCTCCTATTCCACGTGTAGACGGAAGCAGTCTCCCTCTTGCTGTTGAGGCCTCTGCAAGAAGACACAACAAGGGCTGCCCTCCACACCAACAAACACAACACCCTTAAAATGAAGGGTAGCGAACTCTGCATTCTTCAATCTTTGAGATCTGTGATGACAGCTGCTGCTCACTCTGAGGGATCTGTAGCCTCTTGGATAGATTCTCATCCTCTGATAGATCTCTGACTCTCTCTCTCCTGACGAAGTGAACCTCTTCGTCACACTCTCTCTTCGAAGTCTAACTTATACAAGTCCATTCTTCTTGACCACCGGTTTTCCTCTTAAGAGTTGTATTCCACTGGTTGTAATCACAAGTTGGATAGTAATCTGCATACATTAAGTACTCATACAGTGCATGACCTGTATGCTGTGCCTCTTCGTGTGTGGAGGGAGTGTATAATACATCCCTGTTTGCTCGCTTGCTTCTTTTTTGTCTGTCCTGGGAAATGCTTCTCTTATATTGCAAACAATATCTTGTTCATCTTGTTTGCAAGAAAGTGACTGGTTCAACCTCTCGCCCTGTTACTCTCACCTTTTCTCAGTGTGTCTGTTTGGATCCGTTTATATTTTTTGTTTCAATGTGAATGCTAATTAGAACAATTAGTGCTCATTCCGTTGAGCACTGGTTCTGTGAGACTCATTCTCCAAGGAGTGCCGGACCAACCGGGCTGTGGTGGGTATGTGGGCCTGCGGGCCGCTCCAAGCAACAGCCTGGTGGACCAAACTCTCACAAGTCAAGCCTGGCCTCAAGCCGGGCTTGGGGAGTAGAACAACTCCCAGAACCCCATCAACCAGGTATCAAGTAGTTATATTGCTACTGGTAGTGTCCCCGACCTTACCCATGCCTGGTCCATCCTGCGATATGGTGACCAGGAATCATTGACGGGGACAACATTCTCGACAGGTTATGGAGCAAGTGTTGACTCTGACCGTCTCCCCGTGGACAGTATTGATCAAATCAGCGCCGTTATCTTTTGTTATTGTTCAGCTTCCGTCTCTTTGTTAGTTGTGGTGTTCCACTTGACTCTGTCCTATCGGCTACTCTTTTCTTGTGATGCAAGAAATAACATAAGAAAATATTTTTTTATTATTATCTACCACAGATGTGGCTAGACATTAACAATGCTAACCAGCATGTATACATTTTCGTCTGTCCTCCATGGACAGGGAGAGAGATGTGTTAAACATACAGTTCAGGGATCTATTGAACACTCAACCACAAAGAATGAAGGAAACTGCAGTAGGTCTATTGATCCATTTGACACAGGCCGCTAGTTATATCCACCCAAACTCATTAATGTCCAACCTACGCTAGAAACAATCCCGACGATTCAGTCTATAATATACTATGGAGTAATTTGGTTCATACAACAAGAGCCCTGTTTCCGAACCTGTGTGCTGACTTGTGCTGATTAATGACTTCTAGTTCTTCAGCTGTAGTCACGGCCCGTGAGTCAGCAAGTATTTCCCCAGCCACTCGCGAAACCTGTACATCTTGTTTCCTTAATTTCGCTTACATTTATTAAACAGTTTTTGACCTCGGAGACGTTCACCAGCCAAGGGTATTAATATTAATAAACAGCCTCGTTGTGTTTCGGATCCCAAACTGTCAATAAGTATATACAAAGATTAAGGGAAGATGTAGTGGTTTCGTGAGTGGTTGGGCTTGATGCTTCCTGGTCCACGTTCTGCTGCTGCCAAGAAAAGAAAGTTATGGTGTTTGATTTGTTCTACTACAGAGCCATCTGGTGGCGGGAACTAGCACCCAAGGCCCACGCCCCCGCCATCTTTGACCCCCCTGATGCCCCCAGTGCCCCGCCCCGCCATCTTTGACCCCCCTGATGCCCCCAGTGCCCCGCCCCCGCCATCTTTGACCCCCCTGATGCCCCCAGTGCCCCGCCCCGCCATCTTTGACCTCCCTGCTGCCCCCAGTGCCCCGCCCCCGCCATCTTTGACCCCCCTGATGTCCCCAGTGCCCCGCCCCGCCATCTTTGACCCCCCTGATGCCCCCAGTGCCCCGCCCCCGCCATCTTTGACCTCCCTGCTGCCCCCAGTGCCCCGCCCCCGCCATCTTTGACCCCCCTGATGCCCCCAGTGCCCCGCCCCCGCCATCTTTGACCTCCCTGCTGCCCCCAGTGCCCCGCCCCGCCATCTTTGACCTCCCTGCTGCCCCCAGTGCCCCGCCCCGCCATCTTTGACCTCCCTGCTGCCCCCAGTGCCCCGCCCCGCCATCTTTGACCTCCCTGCTGCCCCCAGTGCCCCGCCCCGCCATCTTTGACCCCCCCTAATGCCCCCAGTGCCCCGCCCCGCCATCTTTGACCCCCCTGATGCCCCCAGTGCCCCGCCCCGCCATCTTTGACCTCCCTGATGCCCCAGTGCCCCGCCCCGCCATCTTTGACCCCCCTGATGCCCCCAGTGCCCCGCCCCGCCATCTTTGACCTCCCTGATGCCCCCAGTGCCCCGCCCCGCCATCTTTGACCCCCCTGATGCTTCCAGTGCCCCGCCCCGCCATCTTTGACCCCCCTGATGCCCCCAGTGCCCCGCCCCGCCATCTTTGACCCCCCTGATGCCCCCAGTGCCCCGCCCCGCCATCTTTGACCTCCCTGATGCCCCCAGTGCCCCGCCCCGCCATCTTTGACCCCCCTGATGCCCCCAGTGCCCCGCCCCGCCATCTTTGACCTCCCTGCTGCCCCCAGTGCCCCGCCCCGCCATCTTTGACCCCCCTGATGCCCCCAGTGCCCCGCCCCGCCATCTTTGACCTCCCTGATGCCCCCAGTGCCCCGCCCCGCCATCTTTGACCCCCCTGATGCCCCCAGTGCCCCGCCCCGCCATCTTTGACCCCCCTGATGCCCCCAGTGCCCCGCCCCGCCATCTTTGACCCCCCTGATGCCCCCAGTGCCCCGCCCCGCCATCTTTGACCTCCCTGCTGCCCCCAGTGCCCCGCCCCGCCATCTTTGACCTCCCTGCTGCCCCCAGTGCCCCGCCCCGCCATCTTTGACCTCCGGGTCATTCAGTGACAGTTCTCACGACCTGACAAGCGACGGTTGTTGAGAGGTTGTTGCTGAACCAGCAACGTTGCAACTTGGGCGATGTTCATTAGTCCGAGGGAGCGTCAATATCGCGGCGCTTTTGATTTCAATAAACCACCCGATTTGTTACGTTCGGATCGACAGCATGCAAATTGGGAGTGCATTCAATGTGAGGATATGGTGCATTCAACAACAGTCAACTGAGACACCCTTTGAACTAGTTCTTCTACAGTGAACAAGCTTCTGGGCTTACAGGTTAGCTTGAAGTGTTTCCGGGGCTCAGCGTTCCCGTGGCCCGGTCGTCGACCAGGCCTCTCTGGTCGACGACCTCCCTTCACTGTGACAGACCAGACCTCTCTGGTCGACGACCTCCCTTCACTGTGACAGACCAGGCCTCTCTGGTCGACGACCTCCCTTCACTGTGACAGACCAGGCCTCTCTGGTCGACGACCTCCCTTCACTGCGACAGACCAGGCCTCTCTGGTCGACGACCTCCCTTCACTGTGACAAGCCAGTTGACAGTCCACTGGAATGTTCGCCTGAGATTATCCATTTGATTATACACTAATTACCATACATTAGTCTGATCACCATGTGTGTTCTGATCACTATGTCAACACTCAGATCTGTCTCTCGTCACAACCTGTTTAACCCCACCCACGTCAACCTGAGTGGCGACCCATCTTGATCCCTATGACGGGAAGACCTTCCGGTAAGTTATTGAGGTGGTGAACTTGTGGTTGGTTGATGGTTACTATCACCTAAAGAGGGGGAGGCTAATGGCTGGTTAGGCTGGAGGTGTCAACATCACCTTCCCCCCTCCCCACTCCCCTACCCCCCTTCCCCACTCCCCTACCCCCCTTCCCCACTCCCCCTATCCCCTTCCCCCACTCCCCCTACCCCCTTCCCCACTCCCCCTATCCCCTTCCCCACTCCCCTATTCCCTTCCCTTCCTCGTGTTCATGAACAGAGTTGTTCATTCTGTTCTCTAGTTATGAAGATAAGAATGTTCTTCAGAATGTTATACACACACAATACAGACTTGTTAGTTCACCTGCTCCACTGATCACCTCCCCCCCACCTCCCCCCACTCCCCCCTCCCCCATTTCCACCCCTCACCGCCTCCACAATTCACGACCCACATTCATAATTCAGCATTTGCCCGCGTCTCCGTTATGTGCAGTTGTGTGTGTGTAGAAATTGACCCATCCCTTTGATGAGTTGGAAAGTGGCACCTGTGAATTGCTCTCCCGATTTCTTACTGTCCGCTCTGTTAGTCCGTGTACACGCGCGCACACACGCGCGCGCACGCACACACACACACACACACACACACACACACACACACACACACACACACACACACACACACACAATGTAATGTAATGTAATGTAATGAAGATAGGTGTAGGGAGCAGGAGGCCAGATACAAGGTATCATCTGGGAGAGGAAATTCTTCAGGAGTCAGAGAAAGAAAAAGACTTGGGGGTTGATATCACGCCAGACCTGTCTCCTGCAGCACATATCAAGCGGATAACATCAGCGGCATATGCCAGGCTGGCCAACATACGAACGGCATTCAGAAACTTGTGTAAAGAATCATTCAGAACTTTGTATACCACATATGTCAGGCCAATCCTGGAGTATGCAGCCCCAGCATGGAGTCCATATCTAGTCAAGGATAAGACTAAACTTGAAAAGGTTCAAAGGTTTGCCACCAGACTAGTACCCGAGCTGAGAGGTATGAGCTACGAGGAGAGACTACGGGAATTAAACCTCACTTCCCTGGAAGACAGAAGAGTTAGGGGGGACATGATCACCACATTCAAGATTCTGAAGGGGATTGATAGGGTAGATAAAGACAGTCTATTTAACACAAGGGGAACACGCACAAGGGGACACAGGTGGAAACTGAGTGCCCAAATGAGCCACAGAGATATTAGAAAGAACTTTTTTAGTGTCAGAGTGGTTGACAAATGGAATGCATTAGGAAGTGATGTGGTGGAGGCTGACTCCATACACAGTTTCAAGTGTAGATATGACAGAGCCCGATAGGCTCATGAATCTGTACACCTGTTGATTGACGGTTGAGAGGCGGGACCAAAGAGCCAGAGCTCAACCCCCGCAAACACAACTAGGTGAGTACACGGGTGGGACGCGAACACGGGGACAGGTGGAAACTGATTACCCACATGAGCCACAGGGACGTTAGATAGAACTTTTTCAGTGTCAGAGTAGCTAACAGGTGGAATGCATTAGGCAGTGATGTGGTGGAGGCTGACTCCATACACAGTTTCAAGTGTAGATATGATAGAGCCCAGTAGGCTCAGGAACCTGTACACCTGTTGATTGACAGTTGAGAGGCGGGACCAAAGAGCCGAAGCTCAACCACCGCAAGCACAACTAGGTGAGTACACACACAAAAGCCTTTGTGTGAGTGTGACTGTCGGAAAGCCTTTGACACAGTACCCCATAAAAGGCTGATGCATAAGCTGGAGAAACAGGCAGGAGTAACTGGTTGGGCGCTCCAGTGGATAAGGGAGTACCTAAGCAATAGGAAGCATATAGTTACAGTGAGGGGTGAGACCTCAGAATGGCGTGAAGTCAACAGTGGAGTCCCACAGGGCTCTGTACTCGATCCTTTCCTGTTTCTGATATACGTAAATGATCTCCCAGAGGGTATTAACTCATTCCTCTCAATGTTTGCCGACGACGCCAAAATTATGAGAAGGATTAAGACAGAGGAGGACAGCTTGAGGCTTCAAGAAGACCTGGACAAACTGAAGGAATGGTTCAACACATGGCTGTTAGAGTTTAACCCGGACAAATGTAATGTAATGAAGATATGTGTAGAGAGCAGGAGGCCAGATACAATGTATCATTTTGGAGATGAAATTTTTCAAGAATCAGAGAGAAAGACCTGGGGGTTGATATCACGCCAGACCTGTCCCGTGAAGCCCATATCAACAGGATAACATCAGCGACATATGCCAGGTTGGCCAACATATGAACGGTCCTTAGAAACTTGTGTAAGGAATCATTCAGAACTTTGTATACCACGTATGTCAGACCAATCCTGAAGTATGCAGCTCCAGGAAAGCTGCATACAATGTGAGGAGATTATGTGCTCCTTGCACACAACCAGACCATCACCAGAGACATCTTATCAAGCAACACTGAAATAATCAACAGGTATATAATGACAACAGAAGACTCGACATCAGCGAGGCACTACAATTCAAAAATTCAAGACCAACAATCAACAGTGAGTTAACACATTATTACATCCTACCCACTTCGAGACCCCGAGCCGATGCAGAGACAGGATCAGTGACTCTACCTTAGAAACACAAGTAGCCACAAGAAAATAAGCTGTATATGTTCATGTATGTAATACCCTATCAATATCCCTCTATGTTATGCACATAGGGGGATATTGATAGGGTCATTATGCACATAGGGGGATATTGATAGGGTCATTATGCACATAGGGGGATATTGATAGGGTCATTATGCACATAGGGGCATATTGATAGGGTCATTATGCACATAGGGGGATATTGATAGGGTCATTATGCACATAGGGGGATATTGATAGGGTCATTATGCACATAGGGGGATATTGATAGGGTCATTATGCACATAGGGGCATATTGATAGGGTCATTATGCACATAGGGGGATATTGATAGGGTCATTATGCACATAGGGGGATATTGATAGGGTCATTATGCACATAGGGGCATATTGATAGGGTCATTATGCACATAGGGGGATATTGATAGGGTCATTATGCACATAGGGGGATATTGATAGGGTCATTATGCACATAGGGGGGATATTGATAGGGTCATTATGCACATAGGGGGATATTGATAGGGTCATTATGCACATAGGGGGATATTGATAGGGTCATTATGCACATAGGGGGATATTGATAGGGTCATTATGCACATAGGGGGATATTGATAGGGTCATTATGCACATAGGGGGATATTGATAGGGTCATTATGCACATAGGGGGATATTGATAGGGTCATTATGCACATAGGGGGGATATTGATAGGGTCATTATGCACATAGGGGCATATTGATAGGGTCATTATGCACATAGGGGGATATTGATAGGGTCATTATGCACATAGGGGGATATTGATAGGGTCATTATGCACATAGGGGGGATATTGATAGGGTCATTATGCACATAGGGGGATATTGATAGGGTCATTATGCACATAGGGGGATATTGATAGGGTCATTATGCACATAGGGGGATATTGATAGGGTCATTATGCACATAGGGGGATATTGATAGGGTCATTATGCACATAGGGGGATATTGATAGGGTCATTATGCACATAGGGGGATATTGATAGGGTCATTATGCACATAGGGGGATATTGATAGGGTCATTATGCACATAGGGGGATATTGATAGGGTCATTATGCACATAGGGGGATATTGATAGGGTCATTATGCACATAGGGGGATATTGATAGGGTCATTATGCACATAGGGGGATATTGATAGGGTCATTATGCACATAGGGGGATATTGATAGGGTCATTATGCACATAGGGGCATATTGATAGGGTCATTATGCACATAGGGGGGATATTGATAGGGTCATTATGCACATAGGGGGATATTGATAGGGTCATTATGCACATAGGGGGATATTGATAGGGTCATTATGCACATAGGGGGATATTGATAGGGTCATTATGCACATAGGGGGGATATTGATAGGGTCATTATGCACATAGGGGGATATTGATAGGGTCATTATGCACATAGGGGGGATATTGATAGGGTCATTATGCACATAGGGGGATATTGATAGGGTCATTATGCACATAGGGGGATATTGATAGGGTCATTATGCACATAGGGGGGATATTGATAGGGTCATTATGCACATAGGGGGATATTGATAGGGTCATTATGCACATAGGGGGATATTGATAGGGTCATTATGCACATAGGGGGATATTGATAGGGTCATTATGCACATAGGGGCATATTGATAGGGTCATTATGCACATAGGGGGATATTGATAGGGTCATTATGCACATAGGGGGATATTGATAGGGTCATTATGCACATAGGGGGGATATTGATAGGGTCATTATGCACATAGGGGGATATTGATAGGGTCATTATGCACATAGGGGGGATATTGATAGGGTCATTATGCACATAGGGGGATATTGATAGGGTCATTATGCACATAGGGGGATATTGATAGGGTCATTATGCACATAGGGGGATATTGATAGGGTCATTATGCACATAGGGGGATATTGATAGGGTCATTATGCACATAGGGGGATATTGATAGGGTCATTATGCACATAGGGGGATATTGATAGGGTCATTATGCACATAGGGGGATATTGATAGGGTCATTATGCACATAGGGGCATATTGATAGGGTCATTATGCACATAGGGGGATATTGATAGGGTCATTATGCACATAGGGGGATATTGATAGGGTCATTATGCACATAGGGGGATATTGATAGGGTCATTATGCACATAGGGGGATATTGATAGGGTCATTATGCACATAGGGGCATATTGATAGGGTCATTATGCACATAGGGGCATATTGATAGGGTCATTATGCACATAGGGGGATATTGATAGGGTCATTATGCACATAGGGGGATATTGATAGGGTCATTATGCACATAGGGGCATATTGATAGGGTCATTATGCACATAGGGGGATATTGATAGGGTCATTATGCACATAGGGGGATATTGATAGGGTCATTATGCACATAGGGGGATATTGATAGGGTCATTATGCACATAGGGGCATATTGATAGGGTCATTATGCACATAGGGGGATATTGATAGGGTCATTATGCACATAGGGGGATATTGATAGGGTCATTATGCACATAGGGGGATATTGATAGGGTCATCCACTTGTCCTGTACCACCTCACCCAAAGAGAATATAAGCCTGTGCAAAGGGATGGTAAGTTAGTGTTTAGGAATGTGAGGAGTGACCTTGCGAAACGCATCAGTAGACCTCAGACCAAAAATAAAGTGTGAAAATGAATTTTGGAGAGTTGCTTTAACTCCCCCCCCCCTTCCCCCGACAGTGAAGAAAAACTTAAGACATATTGAAAATATTCGTTTTAGAATCATTAATCTTACCCACTCGGTCATGTTCAATAACATGTTTACAAGAAAGACTGCTACCAAAATATTCTAATATATATATATATATATATATATATATATATATATATATATATATATATATATATATCAATAAATTAGGTAGGGCGAGAAAATTAAGTTAGGGGAGGAAGGGGTTAGGGAATGGGAGCAGTGAAGGGGCAGGCAGTGGAGCAGGTAGATGAGAGAGAGGAGGGGATGAGCGAGGGGGGGGGGAATGCAGGGGGTAGTTGAGGCCAAGAAACTTTCAGCGTAAGGTGGGGGGGGGAGCGGTGGGGGGGGGAGGCATTGTAGTTTGTTGGTTGGGGGGAGGTTGATAGAGAGGAAGGAGAGGTCGCCACCTAGTTGGTACAGTCCTTTGCAGTGTGCATTCTGCAATAATAATATTATTATTATTATTATTATTAACAGTGAGAGAGATGTTTAGCAAGAGCCAGCAGGGAACCGGTCGGCCGAGCGGACAGCACGCTGGTCTTGTGATCCTGTGGTCCTGGGTTCGATCCCAGGCGCCGGCGGAAATAGAAGAGCAGATTTTCTTTCACCCTATGCCCCTGTTACCTAGCAGTAAAATAGGTACCTGGGTATTAGTCAGCTGTCACGGGCTGCTTCCTGGGGGTGGAGGCCAGGTCGAGGACCGGGCCTCGGGGACACTAAAAAGCCCCGAAATCATCTCAAGATAACCTCAAGTAGGTATAACGAGGTCGTTTTCTTTGGTAAGGCAATTTATGGGGGGGGGGCTCCTTCAACTGGCTTCGTCGATAAAACGGGGTTCCTAAGAGCCCCACGCTCTTGTAACGAGGTTCATTTTAAGGCCTGTCTTGCCTAATTTTATTCCAATTTACGTGTCAAGCTGAGAGAGACAGACAGACAGACAGAGACTGTAGATGTAAATGCGAAATATTAAAAGCAGAACAGTTTATTTAGTTAAGAACCATTGAAAACAAATGGTGTGTGTGTGTGTGTGTGTGTGTGTGTGTGTGTGTGTGTGTGTGTGTGTGTGTGTGTGTGTGTGTGTGTCTGTGTGTGTGTGTGTACTCACCTAGTTGTACTCACCTAGTTGTGCTTGCGGGGGTTGAGCTCTGGCTCTTTGGTCCCGCCTCTCAACCGTCAATCAACTGGTGTACAGGTTCCTGAGCCTATTGGGCTCTATCATATCTACACTTGAAACTGTGTATGGAGTCAGCCTCCACCACATCACTGTCTAATGCATTCCATTTGTCAACCACTCTGACACTAAAAAAGTTGTTTCTAATATCTGTGTGTGTGTGTGTGTGTGTGTGTGTGTGTGCAGAATCGAGCTATTAGCTCTTGGACCCCGCCTTTCTGACCAATCTATATATGTCCTCTACATATATTTTTTTCTCTAACACATAATCTAGCAGAATGTTTATATTCTCTGCGAAAAATATAATATTTCAGGAAAATTCGGCTAATTAGGCAACTTGGCCAATTAGATATAACGTTTATATATGTATAAGGCAGTTGAAAAGTTAACTTTCCAATGTTCATGTTACAGTTTTAGTGAGAGTCGTCGCTAAGAGCAGTGTTTCCTTGTTCTTTGTCAACATTCTCACAGGCTCAGAGTACATGTGAAGCTGTGTGTTCTCTGGTGTAGTGAAGCTGTGTGTTCTCTGGTGTTGTGAAGCTGTGTGTTCTCTGGTGTTGTGAAGCTGTGTGTTCTCTGGTGTTGTGAAGCTGTGTGTTCTCTGGTGTAGTGAAGCTGTGTGTTCTCTGGTGTTGTGAAGCTGTGTGTTCTCTGGTGTTGTGAAGCTGTGTGTTCTCTGGTGTTGTGAAGCTGTGTGTTCTCTGGTGTTGTGAAGCTGTGTGTTCTCTGGTGTTGTGAAGCTGTGTGTTCTCTGGTGTTGTGAAGCTGTGTGTTCTCTGGTGTTGTGAAGCTGTGTGTTCTCTGGTGTTGTGAAGCTGTGTGTTCTCTGGTGTAGTGAAGCTGTGTGTTCTCTGGTGTTGTGAAGCTGTGTGTTCTCTGGTGTTGTGAAGCTGTGTGTTCTCTGGTGTTGTGAAGCTGTGTGTTCTCTGGAGTTGTGAAGCTGTGTGTTCTCTGGTGTTGTGAAGCTGTGTGTTCTCTGGTGTTGTGAAGCTGTGTGTTCTCTGGTGTTGTGAAGCTGTGTGTTCTCTGGTGTTGTGAAGCTGTGTGTTCTCTGGTGTAGTGAAGCTGTGTGTTCTCTGGTGTTGTGAAGCTGTGTGTTCTCTGGTGTTGTGAAGCTGTGTGTTCTCTGGTGTAGTGAAGCTGTGTGTTCTCTGGTGTTGTGAAGCTGTGTGTTCTCTGGTGTTGTGAAGCTGTGTGTTCTCTGGTGTTGTGATGCTGTGTGTTCTCTGGTGTTGTGAAGCTGTGTGTTCTCTGGTGTTGTGAAGCTGTGTGTTCTCTGGTGTTGTGAAGCTGTGTGTTCTCTGGTGTTGTGAAGCTGTGTGTTCTCTGGTGTTGTGAAGCTGTGTGTTCTCTGGTGTTGTGAAGCTGTGTGTTCTCTGGTGTTGTGAAGCTGTCTGTTCTATGGTGTTGTGTGTTGTGAAGCTGTCTGTTCTATGGTGTTGTGTGTTGTGAAGCTGTCTGTTCTATGGTGTTGTGTGTTGTGAAGCTGTCTGTTCTATGGTGTTGTGTGTTGTGAAGCTGTCTGTTCTATGGTGTTGTGTGTTGTGAAGCTGTCTGTTCTATGGTGTTGTGTGTTGTGAAGCTGTCTGATTAAGTATAGAGAAGAAGATTCACGTTAGATCATTGATTTAACCCTTTCTCTCATGTTCAATAACATATATATTCTGAATATTATATATTATTTGTGTATTATATATATATAATATATATATATATTAATATGTAATGTAATTATAGGTGCATATCTCGAGTTTTAATGCAATTTAATGAAAGGTAATTCAAAATATGTTTCTTTGTGCGAGTTGAATAGAAACGAGATGAAATGTATTCTACGAGCGATTTTCAAAGACCTCTTTCATGGAATGACATTTGCAATTACAAGATTTCTTTTAACTCTACTGTGGGCTCTCTTCCCCCCCTCCCCCCCTTCCCAGACAACACCCCCCTCCCCCAACGACTGGGGGATTTTGAGCCCAATAACATCACGGCATATTGATGAAAATTGTGTGCATTCAAAAGAAACGCAGCGAATATGAACAGGTTTAATTTTGGATGCAAATTGATTTCAGGTGATGAAACAGCGCCGGAAGAATTTTCCACAAAGTTTTGTACCCGGTAAATGGGACCCGATGTTGTAGCTCCCGGTCCCCGGCTTGTGTAGTGGGGTAGATGATTGGTCTGTCGTCCAGGCCGGACTTGGGCGAGTTTGGGTTTAAGGCCGACGGTAGAGGGACGTCCTGCTTGGCATGTTTTTCCTGCTGCAGGAAGTGAACATTAAATTGCGTATTTAGGTACATTCGCTCGGGGTTTGTGTGGGCCCCAAACTCTGCAAACACCTAAAACAATTTTTGTGTGTGAACGAATTATTCTGAATGTATCACATTCTAGGGTGGTGTAATTTATCCTGTAATGAAAAAATGTTTGTGTGTGTGTGTGTGTGTGTGTGTGTTACACTCTGTGTGTACCACTGGGTGTACCTGTGTGTACCAGTGTACCGCCTGGTGCTACAGTGGTGCCGCTGTTGTCTATTTCTAAGCAAATATTAATTTGGCACTTTTTAATTAATAGGCGCCAGGCAGTTGAGTAGTTAGTGCGTGATGGTGGAGGCTTCCACCCTCTTCCATCCCTTCCCTTCCCCCCTCACTCCCTTCCTATCCCCCTCACTCCCTTCCCTTCTCTCCCCCTCCTCCTCCGGACATCGCCTTCTCTATTCAGTGATGGCTACTAGATAGAATAGCAGACAGACTAAGTACGCGCCATCCTATGGAGATATGCCCTGAGGTCCTGTAGTTCGCAGAGCTTTATCTCCTCCGGTTTGACTCTTCAACACCCTTACAATTGTTGATGTATTATACTTGTATACTGTACTTGCATTGTTGTTGGTGTTGTATTTATTTTATGATTTCTTCCACAGGTGAGTGTTGGTGGAGAGCGCCTGGGCGTGGGCGTGCCGGTGAGTACGCTTGGGCAATGTTGAAAGCGTTTAGGGGGGCAGAGTAGTTGGTCCAGAGCCGCAAGATCCCGGGTTCGATTCCTGTGCGGGACGGAGGCATTCCCACGTGTGTGTGTGTGTGTGTGTGTGTGTGTGTGTGTGTTTACTAGTTGTGTTTTTGCGGGGGTTGAGCTTTGCTCTTTCGGCCCGCCTCTCAACTGTCAATCTACTGTTTTACTAACTACTATTTTTTTTTTCCACACCACACACACACCCCCCAGGAAGCAGCCCGTTACAGCTGACTAACTCCCAGGTACCTATTTACTGCTAGGTAACAGGGGCACTTAGGGTGAAAGAAACTTTGCCCATTTGTTTCTGCCTCGTGCGGGAATCGAACCCGCGCCACAGAATTACGAGTCCTGCGCGCTTTCCACCAGGCTACGAGGCCCCCCCCCCCCTACGAGGCTACGAGGTGTGTGTGTGTGTGTGTGTGTGTGTGTGTGTGCACTAGAGCGTGTACATGCCGTGTGAGTGGTTGTGGGAGTTGGCAGATTATATGACTATTTTTACCGGTAAAAGTTTGCGAAGTCTCTCCCCCCCCCATTTCCCCATCCCTCTCCCCCCTATCCACTATCCCCCCACTCCCCCTCCCTTCTAACCACCTCCAAGTTCCCAGGTGGTAGGAAATAGGGAGTTACCCAATATGCCTGCTGACGTTAGCATGTGACGTCACTGCAAATAGGCTGACGGATGGGTGATTAGTGATCACGTGACCTACATGGGGGGGAGGGGAGGGGGGGTAGGGGAGGGGAGTGGAGGGGGGAGGGGAGGGGGGGGTAGGAGAACACCTCAGCACGAATGTGTAAACGATTCGAACATTATAACTTTCGTTGTGTTGATCGTTTTGTATGACTAACGAGACTATTCACCTAGTTGTGCTTGCGAGGGTTGAGCTCTGGCTCTTTGGTCCCGCCTCTCAACTGTTAATCAACAGGTGTACAGGTTCCTGAGCCTATTGGGCTCTATCATATCTACACTTGAAACTGTGTATGGAGTCAGCCTCCACCACATCACTGCCTAATACATTCCACCTGTTAACTACTCTGACACTGAAAAAGTTCATTCTTACGTCCCTGTGGCTTATTTGAACAACGTCTGAAGAATTTGTTGATTTGTTATTTCCAGTATTGGTGACGATTGGTTTTAAGGGGGGAGTTTGCCCCCCCTCTTACAAGGGGGGGGGGATAGGGGGCAGGCTGTCCCCTGCCCCGTCTGGAAGTTGTTAAGGAAATGGTTCCAGAGTTATATGGTGTTCCAAACTATGGTAGTTACTGGGTGGTAGTTTGGCCGGCTGTTGACCCTTGTAATGGCTGGCTGGTGGAAGTTGGTCACTATTGTTTGTTGTTGTGACCCCACCCATACACCCCCCGTCCCCCTCACCCCCTCATCTTTTCTCCCACATCCCCCCCCCCCTTTTCTCCCTCACACTTTCCCTGGTGGGGGATGGGGTGGGGGGTGATGGAGTGCCTGCTCCAGCGACCTGGGGAAGGCTGTGTGGGGTTGTGTAACTCTGCTCTCATTAAAGGATAGTAGACAGACTAAGAACACTTCATCCTTTAAGGGATGAGTCATTCGCTTATTTTTTTTTAAAAAGTGTTCAGTTTTCTTCTTTTTTTCATAGCGAGGAGTCACATGGGTAGTGTTTGGCCGCAGAGCTGTGTCCCCTCCGGTTTGACCAGCGTTGGGGCGACTAGTCAAGATTATAGGCCTGACTTGAAGGTTAGAGGAAGATTGGGTTCAACCAATCACTTCCTTCCCAGTCATGGTCCTGATGGCTGAGTGGACAGCGCTCGGCATTCGTTGTCCTGAGTTTCCGGGTTCGATACCCCTGGTGGAGACGGAAACAAATGTCTTGTCTCCTCTGAAGCTGAGGCCAGATGACGCAACACACACGGAAGGCTTAGGGTTACAAAATGCTGCGCACAATGCCGCAAAATGCTGAACCCAATGCTGCTCAATAGAAGAACTCCCGAGACCCTCTCCAGGTAAAATCCAGGTAAGGACCACGTGAGCTGTAATTCTACAACCTGGAATTATTGTTGCTGTTTGTTGATTTGGGGCAACATTTCCTGGTCTGCAATGGTGGAAATGTTGCTAAGGTGAATTGTGGATGCCATGGGAAAGGAGTTGAATATCTCTCCTTCCTTCCCCTCCCTTCCTCTCTCTTGCCCTCTTCCTTCTCCCTCACCCTCGTCCCCAATACCTTTCCCCCTCCCCCACACACCCTCCCTCTTTCTCTCTCTCCGTCCCGATTTAGATGTGTTAACTGCTGTGATGAAATGCTCGTCCATAGCGTGATGGAATTGTGTATTGAAATTATTGTGTGTGTGTGTGTGTGTGTGTGTGTGTGTGTGTGTGTAGGCAGTGTCCGTGTTGCTGGTGTCTACACCTGCCACAGGTGTGGGGGCCGAGGTCAGGGGCTCGCCAACACTGCTGTGTTGCACCATCACACAGCGATGCTTGCAACACGCGAAGATGTTACCATCATTAAGAGGGGCCCCTTGTTGGTGTCAGGTGGGGCGTCTCTCCCTTCTCAACCCTCATCACCTTCCCTACTCTCTCACTCACCTTCCCTACTCTCTCACTCACCTTCCCTCCCTCCCTCCCTCCCTCCCTCTCTCTCTCTCACCTTCCCTCCCTCCCTCCCTCTCTCCATCCCCCTCTCTCCCCTCTCCATCCCCCTCTCTCCCCTCTCCATCCCCCTCTCTCCTCTCTCCATCCCCCTCTCTCCTCTCTCCATCCCCCTCTCTCCTCTCTCCATCCCCCTCTCTCCCCTCTCCTTCCCTGTACTTCCTCCTCTATGCTCCCTCTTCCTGCCCTCTCACCCACTATTGTAATCCGCCAGCGAGTGAGAGGCAAGATGACGTAACTGCCAGTTCGTCGACCTAGTTCCTCCCCTTCCGCCCCCCCTCCCTTATTGCCTTCCCTCCCACTCTCTCTCACCCCTCTCCTAGAACCCCAACTCTCCCTCACCTACCTACCCCCATCAAAGAATCTCATGTCCCCTCCAAAGAAACGTCCCTTTTTCAGGAACCCCATTTCCCTCACCTTCCGGTTTCCCCCCCCCCCCTCTCCACCATTTCCCTCCCTCTCCCCACCCCCCCTTCCCCCACCCCCTTTCCACCGGAAGTGAGGTTCATTGTATATGCTGACCCCCATATATGTGTGTGTTAGGATGTCGTTATAAGAGAGCACACGTGCGTTAGGATGTCGTTATAAGAGAGCAAAGCTTAGTAATGTTGTTAGTGCTGCTTGATTGCTTAATACACACGTGAACAGCCTCGTTTGCCAACTGTAAGCTGAAGTCAGCTTGTTTGTTGACGTCGACTTCTAGTTTAGGAGACTTTGTGAGGCGCGTGATGAACAAAAGTTGTCATTTAAATTTAGCGCGATGGTCATTTTTAGAACCAATTAAACGAATCTGCCTTGAATGGGTCCAGTTATACGGAGCGTGTTAGACAGGTTGTCCGGTGGTAGAGTGGGTGCTGGATAGTGTGTGTTGGTGTGGTCTTGTACACCTCTTATACAGGTTTATATCACCAGGTTATCATTGTTATCATTATTAGGTTATCATTATTATGTTATCAATATGTTATATCATCATCACATTACATTTGTCTCGTTGACGCCAGAGCATCACCCAGGAGACCTTACTAGCTTACTTGAGATGATTTCCGGGCTCAACGTCCCCGCGGCCCGGTCTTCGACCAGGCCTCCTGGTTGCTGGACTGGTCAACCAGGCTGTTCGACGCGGCTGCTCGCAGCCTGACGTATGAATCACAGCTTGGTTGATCAGGTATCCTTTGGAGGTGTTTATCCAGTTCTCTCTTGAACACTGAGGGGTCGGCCAATTATGTCCC
>NC_091171.1:4555455-4557955 GCF_040958095.1 Procambarus clarkii
TCTCTCTCTCTCTCTCTCTCTCTCTCTCTCTCTCTCTCTCTCTCTCTGTCTCTCTCTCTCTCTCTCTCTCTCTCTGTCTCTCTCTCTCTGTCTCTCTCTCTCTCTGTCTCTCTCTCTCTGTCTCTCTCTCTCTGTCTCTCTCTCTCTGTCTCTCTCTCTCTGTCTCTCTCTCTCTCTCTCTCTCTCTGTCTCTCTCTCTCTCTCTCTCTCTCTCTCTCTCTCTCTGTCTCTCTGTCTCTCTCTCTCTCTCTCTCTGTCTCTCTCTCTCTCTCTCTGTCTCTCTCTCTCTCTCTCTCTGTCTCTCTCTCTCTCTCTCTCTGTCTCTCTCTCTCTCTCTCTGTCTCTCTCTCTCTCTCTCTCTCTCTCTCTCTCTCTCTCTCTCTCTCTCTCTCTCTCTCTCTCTCTCTCTCTCTCTCTCTCTCTCTCCTGTATTCACAACAAAGAGATATAGTTCAATTGTTTAATGAGACGGAATAAACTAAAAAAAACTAAAATGAAAATTGTCAACAGCTGCATAAAACCATCGAATACACTACTGTATGTCATTGTAGTGCGAGAGAAGGAAGCGTTGAGACACAGGGGGTAGGGAACAGTGAACGATGAATGAGGAACAGTAGATAGGTAAGGGGGGATACACGTGGGAGATGGGAAAGGTAATACGAACGAAATACACCCGCATGAGAATGATTTTACACTACGGGATCACCATAGCCCAGTGCTACCTGGAACTTTTGGTTCCAAGTAGCGAATCTTAAACAACAACAACAGAGAATGACTTACAATGAGAACACAGACCCAGAACATGTCAGGAACTGGAGTGAGACACGTTCATAAATCCGATACTTGCCTGAAGTCAAATTTCAGATCAGTACAAGATATTCCGCTGCCCTGAAGCACTGAATATCCACAGGCTGTGAATTCACACGTCAAACTGCAAGCAGCTACGTCTAATCGCCTGATTAACCCCAGCACCAGTGACCGGGCCGCTGTGACATTACTCCCCGGAACCAATCCAAGGTAAATATTATATACCAACTCATCAAGACACGAAATAGCATACAAAATAAGGCCTAATTCACGACGCTCCAATACACGAAATAAACGAGTCGCCAATCTCTACCGAATCACGATTCTCACTGAATTAAACTCCAATCACTGCGAAGGGAAGGGAACTATCAGGAGAAAGCGCCAAGCCATTACGACTATATACCCCTTGGAAAGGGGAAGCAGGATAAGGATCAGGGATGGGACGGGGGGAAAGGAATGGTTCCCAACCACTTGGACGCTCGGGGATTGAACGCCGACCTGCATGAAGCGAGACGGAGAGATTGTGTCAAGAGCAGTCTTGTACACGGCCTGAGAGGAGGGTGATGTCGTTGAATTAGATGATGTTGAATTAGACACACACGCACCCAAGGAAGCAGCCCGTAACAGCTGTCTAACTCCCTGGTACCTATTTACTGCTCGGTAACAGGGGGCATCAGGGTGAAAAAAAACTCTACCCATCTGTTTCCGCCGGCGGCCGGGATCGAACCTGGTCTGCTAGGATCACGAGTCGCAAGCGCTGTCCATTTAGTCACGCCCCCCCCCCCCCTGTGTGGGGGAAAAAACAGTTGATTAATTGACAGTTAAGAGGCGGGCCCCAAGAGCCAGAGCTCAACCCCCGTCACTCACAACTAGGTGAGTACAAATGTGTCGGGGCCTCAGTTTTCACCAGGAAGTGGACTACAAGGCCGAGAGCATCCTACGACACACTGCCGTTCATTCAACGGTACTACACTCAAACACGGGCTCACCATAGCCCGTGCTACTTGAAACTTTTTTTTCCAGGTAGCAAATCTTTAACAACAGCAACAAACGGTACTACACTAACGGGAGACGGTAGCCAGGTCAAACCCATTCGTGTGGAGGGGGGGGGGGGGTGAAATGAGTGAGAAAGAGAGATGGATGGGGGGGGGTTACGCAGGAGAGATGGGGGAGGGGGTGGGGGCGGTTCGAGGGGTGGGGGAGGAAATTATCAGGGTAAAGCGCGAAGCCATTACGATTATATATCACTTGTAAGGGATCAGGATAAGGATTTGGGATAGGGGGGGGGGAAGAGAAGGATTGGTTTGTTAAATGGGGAATATAGGCGTGTAGGGGGGGGGGGGTTGTGGGGCAATGGGGGGGGTGAGGAAGGTGAGGTATAAGGACTGATGTGTTAGGAGGGGGGGCAGGTTTGGAAAGGGGGAGGAGGAGGAGGGGTTGCGTGTGATATTAGGGGGGGGAGAGGAAGGGGAAGGAGGGGGGATTGCGTGTGTTGGGGAGGGGGGATGTGTGGGAGGGGGGGGGAGGGGAGAGCAAATATTGTAAGCCAAGAGTGTCAAGTCATTCGGCTGAGTATTACATTGTGTGGAGGTTAGTGGGTGATTTATTGGTCAATATTTTAGGTGTGGGGGTTGAGCTCTGGCTCTTTGGTCCCGCCTCCAATACATTCTTTTTTAGTATTTCTCATTTTCAC
>NC_091171.1:4562955-4570463 GCF_040958095.1 Procambarus clarkii
GGGAATTTGTAATTTCTAGGAGGAATTTTTAGGAGGAATTTTTAGGAGGAATTTTTAGGAGGTATTTCTAGGAGGTATTTCTAGGATGAATTTCTAGGAGGTATTTCCAGGAGGTATTTCCATCCCCAGGAAGCAGGCCGTAGCAGATGTCTAACTCCCAGGTACCTCTTTACTGCTAGGTGAACAGGAGCATCGGGGTGAAAGAAACTGCCCAATTGTTTCCGCCTCCGCCGGGGATCGAACCCGAGCTATTCGTACTACGATCCCCAAGTGCTGTCCACTCAGCCGCGAGGCCCCAGAGTGTGTGTGTGTGTGTGTGTGTGTGTGTGTGTGTGTGTGTGTGTGTGTGTGTGTGTGTGTGCGTGTGTGTGTATTCACCTAGTTGTGCTTGCGGGGGTTGAGCTCTGACTCTTTGGTCCCGCCTCTCAACTGTCAATCAACTGGTGTATAGGTTCCTGAGCCTACTGGGCTCTATCATATCTACACTTGAAACTGTGTATGGAGTCAGCCTACACCACATCACTGCCTAATGCATTCCACCTGTTAACTACTCTGACACTGAAGAAATTCTTATGTCTCTGTGGCTCATTTGGGTACTCAGTTTCCATCTGTGTCCCCTTGTTCGCAGACCACCCGTGTTAAACAGTTTATCGTTATCTACCCCTGTCAATTCCTCTGAGAATTTTATAGGTAGTGATCATGTCTCCCCTAACTCTTGTGTCTTCCATTGTCTTGAGGTTCAGTTCCAGTAATCTTTCCTTGTAGCTCATTCCTCAGCTCAGGGACTAGCCTGGTGGCATATCTCTGAACGTTTTCTATCTTCGTTTTATGTTTGAATAAATGTGGACTCCAGGCTGGAGCCGCATATTCCAGTATTGGTCTGACATACGAGGTATACAAGGTCCTGAAGGACTCCTTATACAAGTTTCTGAAGGCAGTTCTTTTGTTTGCCAGCCTTGCATGCGCCGCTGATGTTATCCTTTTGATGTGGGCTTCAGGGGACAGGTCTGGGGTGATATCAACCCCCAGATCTCTCTCTTCCTGACTCCTGAAGGATTTCCTCTCCCAGCTGGTACCTTGTGTTTGGCCTCCAGCTCCTTACGTCTATCTTCATCACTTTGCACTTGCTCGAGTTAAACTCTTGTGTGGCCCACCTGCTTCCACCCAGATGTGGCCGTAGTTTTTTACAGAGACTCGCTGCTCAATCAACAAGTTTACTTTCCTCCTAAAAAGAGTTGAAGACCAAACTACACTAAGAAGTTAGGTATCCATGAGGGTGTCGTACACCCTACCAACAGTGTCCAGAGGGGTGTCGTACACCCTACCAACAGTGTCCAGAGGGTGTCATACACCCTACCAACAGTGTCCAGAGGGGTGTCGTACACCCTACTGACAGTGTCCAAAGGTGTGTCGTACACCCTACCAACAGTGTCCAGAGGGGTGTCGTACACCCTACCAACAGTGTCCAGAGGGGTGTCGTACACCCTACCAACAGTGTCCAGAGGGGTGTCGTACACCCTACCAATAGTGTCCAAAGGTGTGTCGTACACCCTACTGACAGTGTCCAAAGGTGTGTCGTACACCCTACTGACAGTGTCCAAAGGTGTGTCGTACACCCTACTGACAGTGTCCAAAGGTGTGTCGTACACCCTACTGACAGTGTCCAGAGGTGTGTCGTACACCCTACTGACAATGTCCAGAGGTGTGTCGTACACCCTACTGACAGTGTCCAAAGGTGTGTCGTACACCCTACTGACAGTGTCCAAAGGTGTGTCGTACACCCTACTGACAGTGTCCAAAGGTGTGTCGTACACCCTACTGAGAGTGTCCAGAGGGGTGTCGTACACCCTACTGAGAGTGTCCAGAGGGGTGTCGTACACCCTACTGAGAGTGTCCAGAGGTGTGTCGTACACCCTACTGACAGTGTCCAAAGGTGTGTCGTACACCCTACTGACAGTGTCCAAAGGTGTGTCGTACACCCTACTGACAGTGTCCAAAGGTGTGTCGTACACCCTACTGACAGTGTCCAAAGGTGTGTCGTACACCCTACTGACAGTGTCCAAAGGTGTGTCGTACACCCTACTGACAGTGTCCAAAGGTGTGTCGTACACCCTACTGACAGTGTCCAAAGGTGTGTCGTACACCCTACTGACACAACAGTGTCCAGAGGGGTGTCGTACACCCTACTGAGAGTGTCCAGAGGGGTGTCGTACACCCTACTGAGAGTGTCCAGAGGGGTGTCGTACACCCTACTGACACAGTGGTGTCTCCACGCACACTGACAGTGGGGGTCTAGGTGGCTAACTTGTGCAATGTGTGACCAGTTGCAGGAGATCGTCATTAATAATTTGTGTTGTAAATATTGCATCAATTCGTGTACAAAAAACGTTGTATGACCTAAATTTTTGGGACAAGTCGCTTCACATTTTCTATTTATATTAGTATTTTCTGCAATTTGTATTGGGGGGGGGAGATTATTGGTAATTAAGAACAGCAGGAATGAGCTTTTTGGCTTGTTATCCTTCTAAACTCACAAGTTGGGCAAATAAACACGAATTATTTTCTGGATTAAAGGTTTCGGATTACTTTCATTGACTTAACAAAGAACGTGATTTACTAAGCCGTGCAGTTGTGCAATAGTTGTGTTGCTTGTCGGATTTAATTGTTCTGATAGTAATCATGCAATTAAGGACAGTTTGCAACAGGTCAACACGGGCAGTCTTGTTGCCGATCAAAGTGGTCGGGGCGGAGCCTAATCTTCTAAATCTTTTCTGAGTGCCTTAGTCCACATTGTCCTAGTGGCACCGGAAGGTTTTAATGAAATACTAATATTGATGGTTTGTGTTTGGCGGTAGATTAGGTAGTTCGCTACGGTGATTAGGGGGGGGGGCGGTCGTTGTCCCTGGTGGGGGCCAGGCTGGCACCTGTCCTCAGGTTAGGCTCCTCCTAGCTACCATCCACTGTCCACACTCACTAAATTTTTTGAAGATTGTATATTTAAAATTGATTTTGGTTCTAAAAAAAAATATATATATATATATTCATTCATATATATATATATATATATATATATATATATATATATATATATATATATATATATATATATATATATATATATATATATATATATATATATGTCGTACCTAGTAGCCAGAACTCACTTCTCAGCATATTTTGCAAGGCCCGATTTGCCTAATGAGCCAAGTTTTGCTGAATTAATATATTTTCACTAATTTTTTTCTTATGAAATGATAAAGCTACCCATTTCCTTATGTATGAGGTCAATTTTTTTTTATTGGAGTTAAAATTAACGTAGATATATGACCGAACCTAACCAACCCTACCTAACCTAACCTAACCTATCTTTATAGGTTAGGTTTGGTTAGGTAGCCCAAAAAGGTAGGTTAGGTTAGGTTAGGTAGTCGAAAAACAATTAATTCATGAAAACTTGGCTTATTAGGCAAATCGGGCCTTGCATAGTAGGCTGAGAAGTGCGTTCTGGCTACTAGGTACGACCTACTACCTGGCTACTAGGTACGACCGTTCTGGCTACTAGGTATATATATATATATATATATATATATATATTATATATATATATATGTATATATATATATATATATATATATATATATATATATATATATATATATATATATATATATATATATTAGTATATTTTGGTAGCAGTCTTTCCTGTAGACATATATTATTAAATATGACCGAAAAAGTAAGATTAATAATTCTAACACGAATTTTCTCAATCTTTCGTACATTACGCTTCACTGTTGGAGGTAAATCAAAAATCACTTCTCCAAAATTCATTTTTATTTCTAGTCTGACGCGACACGGGCGCGTTTCGTAAAACTTATTACATTTTCAAAGACTTCACAAATACACAACTGATTAGAACTTACGTCTCTCTGATATTATATCTACATTTGAGTGAGGTGGGAAGGATGATGTGGCATTAACACAAGACAGAACAGGGGGTATTAATAGGGTATTAAAAGTATCAACACAAGACAGAACAGAAACAATGGGTATTGAATAGAAGTGTTTGTAGAAAGCCTATTGGTCCATATTTCTTGATGCTTCTATATTGGAGCGGAGTCTTGAGGTGGGTAGAATTATTCTACCCACCTCAAGACTCCGCTCCAATATAGAAGCATCAAGAAATATGGACCAATAGGCTTTCTACAAACACTTCTATTCAATACCCATTGTTTCTGTTCTGTCTTGTGTTGATACTTTTAATACCCTATTAATATCCCCTGTTCTGTCTTGTGTTAATGCCACATCATCCTTCCCACCTCACTCAAATGTAGATATAATATCAGAGAGACGTAAGTTCTAATCAGTTGTGTATTTGTGAAGTCTTTGAAAATGTAATAAGTTTTACGAAACGCGCCCGTGTCGCGTCAGACTAGAAATAAAAATGAATTTTGGAGAAGTGATTTTTGATTTACCTCCAACAGTGAAGCGTAATGTACGAAAGATTGAGAAAATTCGTGTTAGAATTATTAATCTTACTTTTTCGGTCATATTTAATAATATATATATATATATATATATATGAATAGTATTATATGTTGGCATCTTATGTGCAGCTGTAGGTTAGGTTAAGGAGGGTGTTTTAAGTTTTATTGGTGTTTGGTGTTATTTTTTGGTTATCTTGAGATGATTTCGGGGCTTTAGTGTCCCCGCGGCCCAGTCCTCGACCAGGCCTCCACCCCCAGGAAGCTGCCTGTGACAGCTGACTAACATCTAGGTACTTATTTTACTGCTAGGTAACAGGGGCATAGGGTGAAAGAAACTCTGCCCATTGTTTCTCGCCGGCGACCGGAATCGCACCCGGGACCACAGGATCACAAGTCCAGCGTGCTGTCCGCTCGGCTGACCTACTCCCCTGACGTGAGTTAAGTATTTACAGCGGTGTGGTTCGAACACAAGTCGTTAGCGAAGCAGCGTTCGAAAGACTACAATCATCATATGTAAAAAAAACTACTTTTTATTCATAAACTGGGTTTGGCGGGTGGAGTGAAGGTAGCATTTGGGCATTGTTGGTGAGTACGGGCTGCCAGGGTCAAGACAGATTAGACGAAACATGATCTAAATCCGAGTTTCAGGATCATAATTCGAATTCTGAGATACGACAAGCCAAATGATCATTAATCCTATTCTCATAAACATTGACCAAATGCTCGTTAATCTCCTAGCTAGTGTTCCCCCCCCCCCCCCCACCACCAGCTCTCTCGGAAGTCTATGAATGAAAAATATTTTACACCTGAATTAACTGAATTCATTCAGACTTTTTGAACCTTGTTATGTCTTTTGTTCGAACCCTGTTTCCCATGTATCCTGTGTCCGAAACGTACCTTTCTTGACCATGTATCCATGTAATACATACACAACTCTTACCAGTAAAATAAAAAAAACTTAATATCTTAATCTCTACCTAATTATTGGCGAACATAGCCCAAGAATGATTTGGACTCGAGGGTGTCCACTGCCGGAACCTGTGCATCTTTCCTCGAGCTTGTCAACTTGAGAACCTCAGTGTAGAGACCCTCTACTCCTCCCCCATTCTTAGAGACCCCCCCCCCATTCCCCGATCCCATAGACCCCACCCCTACCCACATCCTTAGAACCCCCCCCCCCCCCCCCCAGCAACTACAGCGTGGTGCAGACCTATTGATCTGCGTCGCCCAATCAGCATAGATAATTAGTTGTTACATGTTGTTCCTTATGTCCGAGTCGTTTGTTGCTATATAAACTACCAGATGGTTTTCAAGTCTACAGAACGATCGAGATTGATAACCAAACAGGCGATCTTGAGATGATATCACAGCGATCTACGGCTTTGAGTTCACTGTTGCAGTCGTTGCGTTCACTTATAGCGGCGTTCACTCGTGTAATTATGGTAGGATATTTTATTTTAACGATAACTGCGTTTTTTATGGTGTAATTTGGTTGGTTTTAACGCAAAATTAGGCACCAGTGCCATTATTTCTTTTAAGATATTTAACTTTTTTGTTTTTTGTGCGTGATTGTGTTTCAATATATGATTTTGACGTTAGTTTTATAACTATAATATAAATCAATATATACTATAAACACCTCCCTTACAAACACTGTGTAATTGGCTATTAAACTGTGCTTAATTAAACCAAAAAAAATTCCGTTTCTTCGTGAAAATTCGCATTATTCATTTGTCGAACTTTCGTCCGTTCTGAAATTGAAATTTCGGTCGGTGTTAAGTTCGAAATTTCGGTCGTGGTGTATTGGATTGTGAGCTGTAATGAACGATTGTGGCTTAGCACCCTGTTGCCTGTGTGTGCTGTACGACAAGCAAATTGATATGACAAATATGATTTATTTCTATAATCGAGTTAGTTGTGTATTAAAACTGCAAATGACGTTATTAGTCAGTTTACCAATATGGGCAAAATCCATTAGCAAATCTATGGAAAAATGTGACGTGTGTGTGTGTATATATATCTACAAACATAATAAAATCCTCTTACGAAACCTGTACATCTTTTCTTAATCATGACGGTCCTTAATGATAAAATCAACTGGAGCTCTGAGGAGACTCGAACCCACGACCATGGGAATCCCAGCCGTCGACGCTTACCACTGGACCACCACCTTCAAACTTCCTGTGATTTCAGTAGAAATCCGGTTCGACCAGATTATTGGCACCACAGTGCCAGTAAGAGTGCCAGACCACCACTGAGAGCTGCCACAGTGCCAGTAAGAGTGCCAGACCACCACTGAGAGCTGCCACAGTGCCAGTAAGAGTGCCAGACCACCACTGAGAGCTGCCAGAGTGCCAGTAAGAGTGCCAGACCACCACTGAGAGCTGCCACAGTGCCAGTAAGAGTGTCAGACCACCACTGAGAGCTGTCACAGTGCCAGTAAGAGTGCCAGACCACCACTGAGAGCTGCCACAGTGCCAGTAAGAGTGCCAGACCACCACTGAGAGCTGCCACAGTGCCAGTAAGAGTGCCAGACCACTACTGAGAGCTGCCACAGTGCCAGTAAGAGTGCCAGACCACCACTGAGAGCTGCCACAGTGCCAGTAAGAGTGCCAGACCACCACTGAGAGCTGCCACAGTGCCAGTAAGAGTGCCAACCAGCGCGCCATAAACCATTACTGTCATCAGCCTCATTATGTTATCAAGTTATCCCCCCCTCCCCCACCCTCCCCCCCCCTCCCCAACCCGGCGACTAATTTGCATATATACAATTATTTAGTGTGTTAGTCGTAATGATATATGATGATATATGTATAGCCATTATCCATATTAATGCCTGCGAATTGGCCTGGATTATTATTTATTTATTTATGATGATATCGTATTGATTGCAACACTCCCGTAATGATAGCAACACTCCTCCCATGATTTTTAATACTACTACTTTTTTAGGGGGGAGGGGGGGGGGTCATTATTGTTATGGGAAATTTTGGAAATTGTCCACTTAGGAAATATTTTGGGGGG
>NC_091171.1:4570963-4575963 GCF_040958095.1 Procambarus clarkii
TTCTCAAGCCCATTCCAGTGATGATATCTTAGTATCGCAGATAATTAAACTGTGAATTCAATCGATTTCAGTAAAGGCGCTGCAGGGTGAGTACAACCCTAGTTATTAGTAGGGTGAATACAACCCTAGTTACTAGCAGGGTGAGTACAACCCTAGTTATTAGTAGGGTGAATACAACCCTAGTTACTAGCAGGGTGAGTACAACCCTAGTTATTAGTAGGGTGAATACAACCCTAGTTACTAGCAGGGTGAGTACAACCCTAGTTATCAGTAGGGTGAATACAACCCTAGTTACTAGCAGGGTGAGTACAACCCTAGTTATTAGTAGGGTGAATACAACCCTAGTTACTAGCAGGGTGAATACAACCCTAGTTACTAGCAGGGTGAATACAACCCTAGTTACTAGCAGGGTGAATACAACCCTAGTTACTAGCAGGGTGAGTACAACCCTAGTTACTAGCAGGGTGAATACAACCCTAGTTACTAGCAGGGTGAGTACAACCCTAGTTATTAGCAGGGTGAATACAACCCTAGTTACTAGCAGGGTGAGTACAACCCTAGTTACTAGCAGGGTGAATACAACCCTAGTTACTAGCAGGGTGAGTACAACCCTAGTTACTAGCAGGGTGAATACAACCCTAGTTACTAGCAGGGTGAATACAACCCTAGTTACTAGCAGGGTGAATACAACCCTAGTTACTAGCAGGGTGAATACAACCCTAGTTACTAGCAGGGTGAATACAACCCTAGTTACTAGCAGGGTGAATACAACCCTAGTTACTAGCAGGGTGAATACAACCCTAGTTACTAGCAGGGTGAATACAACCCTAGTTACTAGCAGGGTGAATACAACCCTAGTTACTAGCAGGGTGAGTACAACCCTAGTTACTAGCAGGGTGAATACAACCCTAGTTACTAGCAGGGTGAGTACAACCCTAGTTACTAGCAGGGTGAATACAACCCTAGTTACTAGCAGGGTGAGTACAACCCTAGTTATTAGCAGGGTGAATACAACCCTAGTTACTAGCAGGGTGAATACAACCCTAGTTACTAGCAGGGTGAATACAACCCTAGTTACTAGCAGGGTGAATACAAGGGGGTTTAATAACAGACCAAATACAAGATACAAGAGGTTTACCAACAGACCAAATACAACTTTGAACTGTTGTATCTGTTTACCAACAACCAGTACAAACAACAGTACTCTGAGAGTTTAACAGATGGACCTCCGACCAACAGAACCAGCCAGCCGCCACATCACCCGTTCAACAGCATCGTAGCTACAAATTAACAGTAGAGAGAGGGATTGAGTCATTAGAGCGTCTGGCCTCTGGAAATGATACAAGCTCACACACACACCATGCACTCAAACGACTCCAGCAACGGCTGGGGATGTCCGGTTACCAGAAATCGTTCGCTTAAGCAACAACGGATTCGCTTTCAGTCTTGCTGGAGAGTCCGTACACTCGCTATCGAGTGTACGGACTCGATAGGGTCCGAATAACAGGGGTACGAATGCTCAGGAATATCGGCTTGAAGGGCAGGGTTTTCGAACGTCCGAAAATTGAAATTTAGTAGATTTATGGGTTAATGGGATGAAAAATAGAACACCGTCCTCCCCACCCTCCCCCATTTCCCCCAGAAACTTGCTCTTCCGGATTCGGGATGTGTAGATAATCCGCTTGTCCCGAACTGCATTGCGAAGGGTGATGGTGCCAGAAACATTGATCACGGCCCCGCTACACACTCCCCCCTCCAGCCTCGCCCCCCCTATTCCTCCAAGGGCAGGGCCGGTCTTTAGGGACACGCTTCACCTCCTTTAGGTCCCTGAGGGGACCCGTCACACCCTCTCCCAGGGCCCTGAAGGGCCCCGTCACACCCTCTCCCAGGACCCCTGAGGGGCCCCGTCACACCCTCTCCCAGGACCCCTGAGGGGCCCCGTCACACCCTCTCCCAGGACCCTGAGGGGCCCCGTCACACCCTCTCCCAGGACCCCTGAGGGGCCCCGTCACACCCTCTCCCAGGACCCTGAGGGGCCCCGTCACACCCTCTCCCAGGACCCTGAGGGGCCCCGTCACACCCTCTCCCAGGACCCTGAGGGGCCCCGTCACACCCTCTCCCAGGACCCCTGAGGGGCCCCGTCACACCCTCTCCCAGGACCCCTGAGGGGCGCCGTCACACCCTCTCCCAGGACCCTGAGGGGCCCCGTCACACCCTCTCCCAGGACCCTGAGGGGCCCCGTCACACCCTCTCCCAGGACCCTGAGGGGCCCCGTCACACCCTCTCCCAGGACCCTGAGGGGCCCCGTCACACCCTCTCCCAGGACCCTGAGGGGCCCCGTCACACCCTCTCCCAGGACCCCTGAGGGGCGCCGTCACACCCTCTCCCAGGACCCCTGAGGGGCGCCGTCACACCCTCTCCCAGGACCCTGAGGGGCGCCGTCACACCCTCTCCCAGGACCCACAAATACCTACATGACCCAAGTGTCACTGATCAAGCAGACTATTGTCCCGCTGCGTGCGGAGACGGGAAGAGGACTAACGGAAAGTAGGAAAGAGTGAAAAGGAGAGAGAACTGAGCCATAGAAACATTACAAAGTACTCCTTCACCTAACAGGAGGCGGCGACCAGCAGCTGGAGTGGCGGGGCCCAGGAGTTGAAGTCCGATCCTATATACACAGCGTTCGTCTCCAAATTAATTAAAGGTGAGAAGGCTTGTCAAAGGGGAAGTAATGATGTGTCTAACGATTCCTGCCGTTAGTTTCCGCCTCTGTTGTTCCAGGTCAGTATATGTTCCCGTCACCGTTGTTCCAGGTCAGTATATCTTCCCGTTACCGTTGTTCCAGGTCAGTATGTCTTCCCGTCACCGTTGTTCCAGGTCAGTATATCTTCCCGTCACCGTTGTTCCAGGTCAGTATATCTTCCCGTCACCGTTGTTCCAGGTCAGTATATCTTTGTCACCGTTGTTCCAGGTCAGTATATCTTTGTCACCGTTGTTCCAGGTCAGTATATCTTCCCGTCACCGTTGTTCCAGGTCAGTATATCTTTGTCACCGTTGTTCCAGGTCAGTATATCTTTGTCACCGTTGTTCCAGGTCAGTATATCTTCGTCACCGTTGTTCCAGGTCAGTATATCTTCGTCACCGTTGTTCCAGGTCAGTATAGCTTCCCGTCACCGTTGTTCCAGGTCAGTATATCTTCGTCACCGTTGTTCCAGGTCAGTATATCTTCCCGTCACCGTTGTTCCAGGTCAGTATATCTTTGTCACCGTTGTTCCAGGTCAGTATATCTTCCCGTCACCGTTGTTCCAGGTCAGTATATCTTCCCGTCACCGTTGTTCCAGGTCAGTATATCTTCCCGTCACCGTTGTTCCAGGTCAGTATATCTTTGTCACCGTTGTTCCAGGTCAGTATATCTTTGTCACCGTTGTTCCAGGTCAGTATATCTTTGTCACCGTTGTTCCAGGTCAGTATATCTTCGTCACCGTTGTTCCAGGTCAGTATATCTTCGTCACCGTTGTTCCAGGTCAGTATAGCTTCCCGTCACCGTTGTTCCAGGTCAGTATATCTTCGTCACCGTTGTTCCAGGTCAGTATATCTTCCCGTCACCGTTGTTCCAGGTCAGTATATCTTTGTCACCGTTGTTCCAGGTCAGTATATCTTCCCGTCACCGTTGTTCCAGGTCAGTATATCTTCCCGTCACCGTTGTTCCAGGTCAGTATATCTTCCCGTCACCGTTGTTCCAGGTCAGTATATCTTTGTCACCGTTGTTCCAGGTCAGTATATCTTTGTCACCGTTGTTCCAGGTCAGTATATCTTTGTCACCGTTGTACCAGGTCAGGCCGTTCCCGTCTACTCCAACCGTTCCCGTCTACCCCAACCGTTCCCGTCTACCCCAACCGTTCCCGTCTACCCCAACCGTTCCCGTCTACCCCAGCCGTTCCCGTCTACCCCAACCGTTCCCGTCTACCCCAACCGTTCCCGTCTACCCCAACCGTTCCCGTCTACCCCAACCGTTCCCGTCTACCCCAACCGTTCCCGTCTACCCCAACCGTTCCCGTCTACCCCAGCCGTTCCCGTCTACCCCAGCCGTTCCCGTCTACCCCAACCGTTCCCGTCTACCCCAACCGTTCCCGTCTACCCCAACCGTTCCCGTCTACCCCAACCGTTCCCGTCTACCCCAGCCGTTCCCGTCGACGGCATCTCAAATTTAGTCAACACATTCTCCTTTTTTGGCGGAGTCTGTCTTTGAAGTTTGCTCTAGTACAAATACATTCAACATTTCTCATCGTGGGAGAGAGAGAGAAGTTGAACGGGTGAACGTGCACGAGAGATCAGTTATCTTCCCCTCCAAGAATGAGAGGGTGAACGTCCTCGCACGATGTGGTGAACGATGAACGTATCTGCCTTTACCTGTGGCCAGTTTCGAGAGTGGGTTATTCTTCACAATTTCGCCATTCTTCCACACACACACACACACACACACACACACACACACACACACATTGGTGAGTGACAGATCATTAATTCTTCTCTCTCTCTCTCTCTCTCTCGAAAGAGAGAGAGAGAGAGAGAGAGAGAGAGAGAGAGAGAGAGAGAGAGAGAGAGAGAGAGAGAGAGACCAGATCTCTCTCTTGTCTCAATGGAACAAAAAGACATGGAACAACCAGCAAAACTGACATTTTAATTTTCTAAACTGTTTCTCGTACATCTTTTACCCAAATCCCACTGTAGGATGGAAGGCGGGAGAGTTGACCATTTCTTGTGCAACATGGCGTTTTATGGCTGACTGACTGACTGGCTGGCTGGGTGGTTGGTTGGCTGGCTGGCTGGGTGGGTGGGTGGGTGGGTGGGTGGGTGGCTGGCTGGCTGGCTGGCTGGGTGGTTGGCTGGCTGGCTGGCTGGCTGGCTGGCTGGCTGGGTGGTTGGCTGGCTGGGTGGTTGGCTGGCTGGCTGGGTGGGTGGGTGGCTGGCTGGCTGGCTGGCTGGCTGGCTGGCTGGGT